>NC_081161.1:43950549-43999632 GCF_012432095.1 Onychostoma macrolepis
CCGGGAATCAGGAACGAGGAGACGAGGAATAGCAACACGGGAGTTTAATAGGCAGACAGGAACATAGATCACAGGTAGGGTAGACACTCAGGTTGACGTTCAGGTTGACACTCACGTTGACGTTCAAAGACCGACAAACACTAACTGAAAGGACTGGGGTTTTAAAGACAGGACAATCAAGGAACTAAAGGAGACACACCTGGAATCAAATTAACCAATCAAGGGGAGACAGAAACTAGGTCACAGGGCACACATGGGGAGCAAAACACACACAAGACAGTCCAGGGACGTGACAAATATATTTCAAATGTTTATTTCTTTTAATTTTAATGATTAGAGCTTACAGCTCATGAAAGTCAAAAATCAGTATCTCAAAATATTAGAATATTACTTAAGACCAATACAAAGAAAGGATTTTTAGAAATCTTGGCCAACTGAAAAGTATGAAAATGAAAAGTATGAGCATGTACAGCACTCAATACTTAGTTGGGGCTCCTTTTGTCTGAATTACTGCAGCAATGCGGCGTGGCATGGAGTCGATCAGTCTGTGGCACTGCTCAGGTGTTATGAGAGCCCAGGTTGCTCTGATAGTGGCCTTCAGCTCATCTGCATTGTTGGGTCTGGTGTCTCTCATCTTCCTCTTGACAATAAATTCCGGGTTCAGGTCAGGCGAGTTTGCTGGCCAATCAAGCACAGTAACACTATGGTCATTGAACCAGCTTTTGGTACCTTTGGCAGTGTGGGCAGGTGCCAAGTCCTGCTGGAAAATGAAATCAGCATCTCCATAAAGCTTGTCAACAGAAGGAAGCATGAAGTGCTCTAAAATTTCCTGGTAGATGGCTGCGTTGACTGTGGACTTCAGAAAACACAGTGGACCAACACCAGCAGATGACATGGCAGCCCAAATCATCACTGACTGTGGAAACTTCACACTGGACTTCAAGCAACATGGATTCTGTGCCTCTCCACTCTTCCTTCAGACTCTGGGACCTTGATTTCCAAATGAAATGTAAAATTTACTTTCATCTGAAAAGAGGACTTTGGACCACTGAGCAACAGTCCAGTTCTTTTTCTCCACAGCCCAGTTAAGATGCTTCTGACGTTGTCTCTGGTTCAGAAGTGGCTTGGTAGCCCTTTTCCTGAAGACGTCTGAGCATGGTGACTCTTGATGCACTGACTCCAGCTTCAGTTCTCTCCTTGTGAAGCTCTCACAAGTGTTTGAATCGGCTTTGCTTGACTGTATTCTCAAGCTTGCGGTCATCCCTGTTGCTTGTGCACCTTTTCCTACCCAAATTCTTCCTTCCAGTCAACTTTGCATTTAATATGCTTTGATACAGCACTCTGTAAACAGCCACACCTTTCAGTAATGACCTTCTGTGACTTACCCTCTTTGTGGAGGGCGTCAATGTTCATCTTCTGGATCATTGTCAAGTCAGCAGTCTTCCCCATTATTGTGGTTTCAAAGAACAAGAGATACCCAGAATTTATACTGTAGGGATGTCATTTATTCAAACTCAAATGTAAATATTCTAATATTTTGAGATACTGATTTTTGACTTTCATGAGCTGTAAGCTCTAATCATCAAAATTAAAAGAAATAAACATTTGAAATATATCAGTCTGTGTGTAATGAATGAATATAATATACAAGTTCACTTTTTGAATGGAATTAGTGAAATAAATCAACTTTTTGATAATATTCCAATTATATGACCAGCACCTGTATACTTTTCCAGTTTAAAGAAATAAGCCGTTTCGCTTGAAGAATACATATATTTATAAATATATACTCCATCTTTTTTAGCTTGATCTCCTTAGGATATAAATGAAATAAAAAGATTAAAGGTGACAGTGGTATGTTAACATCAAGGATCTTTTCTATCATTCCTTTCACATCTTTCCAAAGATTCCTAACTTCTTCACACTCCCGTATACAGTGACATAGCGTTCCTTTAAAGTCGCTGCATCTTAAGCAAGTATCTGGGATATTTTCATTATATTTATGCTATACAACTGGAGTTATATAAATCCTCATCAACCATTTATATTGTAGCAGTTTCATTCGTGTGTTCATTGTTAGTGATTGAGCTTCCATCCAGTCCTCCATCTGAATATCGTCCTTAAGATCCGATCTCCAAGCTTCCAGTTTACTGTTTGAAGAGACCTTTGATCCTGACACCAGCGTATTATATAATGAAGAAATTAAACCTTCACTAAAACAATTTCTTGTCATTTTCTTTTTCCAAAATAGACAATGGTGGCATATCGAGGGAATTATTTTGTGATTTGAGGATAACATTTCTTATTTGTAAATACTTAAAGAAATGTTTTTTAGGAATATTGTATGTATTAACTATTTCCTCAAATGACATAAGAGTATTGTTAAAGGAAAACGCCACTGTTTTTCCATATTCTAATATGTTCTTCCCTCAGCTTAGAGGAGTTGATTCGTACCTCTCCCGCCTCAGTAATTGCTGTAGCGCACGGCGCAACTATGCTAGCGTTTAGCTTAGCACCATTCATTCCTTAGGGTCCAAACAGGGATGAATTTAGAAGCCACCAAACACTTTCATGGTTTCCCTATTTAAAGACGGTTACATGAGTAGTTACACGAGTAAGTATGGTGACACAAAATAAAATGTGGCGATTTTCTAAGCGGATAAAAATAGATAACTATAATGTATGGCGGAAGAGCACTTTGCAGCACTTCATGAAAACACAATTGTTCTAAGTTGCACAGCCCAATAATACCAATAACAATTAGGACACTGTAGACCTCCTTTATTATATGGCAAATATAGAAGTGTTAGTCAACACTTCTGCTGTAGAACTGTTATCAAGTAATCTAACCCACCTACAGCACCTTTCACCAAAACCAAATCTGACCAATAAATCAAACAAATAAGACCATTCAACCCGATCGAAGGCCTTTTCAGCGTCCAATGATAGTAGAGCAGTATCTCGTTCACCCCTCTGTTCATAAAGAGTATTTAGGACTCTTCGAACATTGTGAAATCCTTACGTTGTATAAAACCATTTTGATCCTCTCCTATTAAATTTGATAATGTAATGTTGATAACCTCTTAGCCATAACTTTACTTAATATTTTTGTGTCTGAATTTAACAAGCTAATTGGCCGCATATTTTCACACTTTGTGTTAGTTTTTCCTGGTTTTGGTAATAATGTAATTAAAGCTCCTCTCATTGATGCAGGCAGAAGATCTTGATGATGCGCCTCTACTATCATTTCCATAAAAGGAGTTTGCGGCTTCTCTTTAAATGTTTTATAGATTTCTATAGGAAGCCCATCTGGGCCCGCAGCTTTTCCTGATTTCATAGTCAATGGCTTCTCCAATTTCTTGTAATGTTAGGTCTTCATCTAATTTGTTCTTTTCTTCAGTTGAAATCTGAGGTATATTTAGACCATCTAAACATTGCATCTGTATATCTACATTTAGTGAGCAGTCTGAGCTATAGAGTTTTTCATAATAAGTTCTAAATGCTTCATTGATCTCTACTGGGTGAACTATATTTCCAGTTGAACTCTCAGTTATTGTGATAGTACGCTCCGTTTGTTGTTGTCGAATTTGCCAAGCAAGCAACCGTCCTGTTTTGTCTCCATATTCATAAACATTTTGTTTCAACCTTAAAACTTTTGAAGCTGCTCTACTTGCTGACAATTCATTATATCGAGACCTGAGTAATAATAATTTCTCTTTTGCTTGCACTATATCTGTAGTTTTCTGGAAAATATTATTTTCTAATTTTTTTATTTGATCTTCTAATTCAGTGTTTCTCAACCCTGGTCCTTGGCGCCCCCCAGCACTGCACATTTTGTATGTTTCCCTTATCTGACACCCATTTCAGGTGCTGGAGTTTCTTCTAATGAGCTCATGAGTTAAATCAGGTGTGTTTGATTAGGGAGACACACAAAATGTGCAGTGTTGATCTTCTAATTGTTTCATTTCTTGTCTAGACCAGCTTTTGAACTGCAAAACTCAATGAGGTAATAATCAATACGCGAGTATGTTTGATGCATACCAGAATAACAGGAATATGATTTCGCTGCAGGATTAAGATCCCTCCAAACATCGAATAAATTAAGATCTTTCATAAATTCCTGTATCACCTTCCTGGCTTTAGTATGTGTTTTATCAATCCCTGTTGAATGATCTTTAGTAGGATCTAACACACAATTCATATCCCCTGCCATAAGATAGTATCCAGGGAAATTAGCAATTAACAAAAACAAATCATTAAAAAATGTGGGATTGTCATCATTTGGACCATAAATGTTAATTAAATTGATCTTTTCTGAAAAAAGGTACATTGTAAGACAGTGTATCTTCCTAGTGTATCCTTCGTTACTTTCTGAACCTGTATTGGGATTGATTTATGAATTAAAGTCATTACCTCTCGCATTAAAAGTGTGACAAGCAGCAAAAACTTGCCCTTGCCATCTCCCACGAATCCTAATTGTCTCACTTTTCACCATGTGGGTTTCCTGAAGAAAAACTACTTGTGCTTGTAATTGTTTGATGCTATCCATTACCTGCTTTATTGTTTTAATAATCGCCCAATCCTCTGCAGTTCCAGGTTACAAATTTCACATTCCCTGTTTCCCCCATGATCTTTTACATTTCCTATTAGGAGGTATTTTGCCTTTTACAAACTCAACTATCTTAAATACTGAGAAGCAAAAAATAAAACCATGAACAATCATGAACAACACACTTAAAGAACATTCAACAACAGCCCTGATTTCCCCAGTATAGCGTCCATACTACTGCGTTTGATGAACCAACTGCAGGCCGCATAAAAGCAGACGCCCCTTGCTTGAAGTGAACCCTTGCTATTTCTACTGACTCGATCCTAATGATCTGAGTGGTCAGTTAGGCTTATATTCAATGATCATATCTGCAATGTATTGAGGTCGTCGGCCATTGAGTGATTTATAACCAAGTAATAATACTTTAAAATCAATCCTAAATGTAACTGAAAGCGTAATAACCTGAGGACTGGTGTGATATGCTCAGATTTTCTGATGTTCGAAGGTCTATTTCAGTGCCTCTCCATATTAAACTGGTTAAATGTACATTAATTTAATCGTACCCTGCGATACATGAACAGTGTTGATGCTGCATGTTGTCATCCGCGATCGTGATGACCGACCGTAATGTGAGACTTCTCCCGCTTGCATTGTGATCTGTAAACCCTCGCTTTGAGTTACCCACCGTATTTATTTTTTAATATTTTATAAATCCCTCCATGGAATATTTAATTCTCATTTGGTGGCCTTCTGTGTCCAAAATTGTGCAAAAACATCGTGGGACAAGGTTTTCACTGTAGCTGTCATTGTAAGACAGTGAGCAACAGTAACTAAGGGGGGCGGGGCTTACCGATAGGTCAATTGGTCAATTTAATATGCAATTATTTTTTAAAGCTCTTTAAATCATTATATAGTATGACCAACACTATATTAGAAAGATTAAACATAAGTGTTATTTTCTGTAGGCCAGGCCTATATGTTACGATGAAATTAGGTGATGCATGAATTGATATGAATGACATTATTTAACAACTACAATCACAGTAGTATATCGACTGATCTGTTGAACTTCCAGCCTTGTAAGCATGTACTAATTAACATAAAGCACTGACAAATAAGCCTGGTGTAAACATTATTATGAAAGTCAGTAACAAATCACACAAACTAAAGTAGATTGTAGAAATATAAAAACAAATCTGTTGCTTTACCACACTCAGTATTTAGGTAATTAATTCAAAGTCACTTTAATAAACATGTAAACATGTGGATTGCACTTTTTAAAAACTGTCTGTTAACTTTAGACAGACTTTAAATAAATAAATAAGAATAGCCTATATATATATCATCATGTTTTCAACACTTGAGCTCAGTGAAATGTTCTATGATTGGGTGTTAATATTCTGTTCAGTGATTGGTTAAAGCCGACGTGGCTGCAGCTGCCTCTTACAAAAGATAAAATAGTTTTGGTTTGCTGCTTTCCGCATGTCTCCCATTGAAAATGAACTAGACGCGTCCCGTGTGAAAGGGTCTTAATATTAATATCATGCTTTCTCTCGCCCTACTTTGATGTCATACACCTCTTTACTCTCGCGTGTCACGTGACAGTTTAATCACAGACTCTGCGGTTGAAAACTCTCGTATCAGTTAAGAGTCCTGTGAGGTCAGTGTTGATGGTAAATGATGGAGAATCTCCAGCATCGCTTCTCATGGAAACAGAAAAACTCTTTCAGATAAACTCTAGACATGTTTCAGTGATCTGCGTTGTGTTGAATGAATGGAAATGTTTTATATCTGTGTTTCTTCTGCTTTTAGTGCTGATGTCCTTCATCCACGCTGGACTTGCTCAAGGTGCAGTATATTTGATTTATTAAACAAATGTGAATTGTGTTGTAGTTTATTTGTCTACATGGATCATATGAGGATCCCACATTTGTCTCTTTGCTGATGATTTATGTCTATATTTTGCTGTCATTCACCTTCACCCAGAATCATTTGTCTGTGTTCCTCATGCTGCTAAAACACTGATAAATAAATAAATAAAAAGTTAGTTTGTTGTAAAAATGTACACTGTAATTAATGACTGTCTGCAGTTAAGGCTAATGTGCAGTTCAGGGTAACTGTAGATGCCAAATTATGGATCGATGGATGGATAAATCAATAGTTCTCTGTCACAGTCTCAAGGTTCCAACACAATGTTTTGTTGTTTAATGTTTTGTTTTATATATAAAAGAATGAGTTAAGGGCATCCAAGTCCATATCCAGTGTGCACTTTGACACAAACAACAACCGACAATGAACTGAGAACACAAAGGAACTGAGGTTTACACAGATAATGAAGTAAAAGGCAAACAGGTGTGATGATCAAATGAATTGCCAGTGTAACTAAAGAGAGCAGGAAACTAGAACAAAGACGACAGGAAATGAAGCCAAACCAACTAAAAGTTCATAAGAAAAACTCATCTAAATAACTTGAGATTCATGACTTTGCCGAACTTGCTCTTTGTATTAAAAAAAAAAAAAAAAAAACCTCACACTCAGGATGTTCGGTGTGTTCGGTAATAGTTGATAAAATCATAACCCCCAATTTCAGTTTGTCAAATAAAGTCACTAAATCAACCACAAAGCAGAAAACAGATACATAGAAATGAAGTGGATGTTAAACTACAAAAAGTCCACAATGTAGAGCTCTGCTGATCTGAGAAAAACACAACTTTTGACAAAGATTCTTTTTTGTTATTATAAAAATGATTTTTTTTAATAATGTCTCAACAGGGGCGGTTCTAGGATTTCATCTTTAGGGGGGCTTAGCCCTCAGAGAGACCATTAGATAGGCTACAATGATACAAATTACCTAAATAAACAGTATTTTACTGTGCTTATGAAAACTGTATTACTGTATAAAGTAATTAGACACAATTACCTATTAAAGTTACAGAAGTTACTTAGTGAGTGCTTATCATGTTTTTCTTTTGTTGTTTGATTAACATTATTGAATTAATGGAAGTGAATGACCCGATCTCATGAAAGTGCGTTTCAGTGACACGATTTTCTGTTTCTATTTGGTGTGCTATTTATATGCAAAAACTGACTTTGGCATGCATATGAGACGCAGTGGTTAGGTTTAGGGGTGTGTGGAAGCGTATCATAAGCACCTCTCAGTGCGTGCGTGCTTCATTCAAATGTGTGCGTGCACATTAACCATCTATCACAGCGCGTGAGTACCACATTGAGATCGATAACACGAGCGAGAATGATACACTTTCTTGAGGAAGCAGCACTGGACTGATTATAGTTTTAGGGGGGCTGAGACGACAAATAGGGGGGCTGAAGCCCACCTAAAAAGGGTCTAGAACCGCCCCTGTGTCTCAACATAAAGCTAAATGAGCCATCTAGTGGCTATAGTTGAAATTTCATGTTATTTTATTTTATGGCAGCAGTCTACCACTAAACCAGCATAGGCTCACTGTCCATGTTATCTCCATGAATGAAAGTTAGAATGTACATCAAAAAATAAAAATAAATAAATAAATAAACATATTTAAAAATATATTTATGCAAAATTAAATACAAAATAAAATAAAAAAAAACATACCAAAACTGCACAGCTGGTGTATATGTGTGTGTGTGTGTGTGTGTGTAATTGATATTACAGAAAATAAAATAAATGTGGGCTGTGGGAGACACCAGAACATCCTACTCACTAAAAATAGTTGGGTTAAAAATGACCCAACAGATAACCCAATGGTGGGTTACTATAGCACCTACCTAATGTTGGGTTATTTTAACCCAATGGATTGGGTAATAAGTTTTACCCAATGCATTGGGTTATAAAATAACTAATTTGTTGGGTTATTTGGCCAAAATGTTTTAAAATGCTTTAACCATCCTGGTATTATTATTATTATTATTATTATCATCATCATCATTATTCTTATTATTGCTATGTAAATAAATAATAATGTACAGCATACAAATATATGGAAAATGCTTTATTTCCATTACATTAAAAGTTGCAAATACTTCTATTAAATTAAATGACTGGTTGAAATTGTGTTATTAATTATTTCCTTATCACATTAGGTTATATGCAATTGTTTCAGTTTACAAGATAAATATAAATTCACAAACAAACAAACAAACAGAACAAAGCTAGTACAGACAATGCAATTACAGCTGCAACAGGTTTGGGATACTCAATGTTCAAAATGTAAAATAATTTAAAGCATGTATCAACTGCTTGTAAAAAAGACGGCCTTTCTTCAGTGCCATTTCTCCCACAATAATGAAGGCTTGATTATGAGGGAATTGCCTTGGTTGCTCCTCCTCCTCCAAATACAGAATGAAATTTGTTCCAACCTTTAAACAGAAATTTAAAATGGTAAATATGCACACATACATCGGATCAAATAATACCCAAAAATGTATTGTCATAAATGATGCCTTGGATAAATGATAATAAGGATAAATGACTTACCCACTTTGTATGGCAATGAAGGAGGATATCTGGCAGGGTTTTACTGCAACTTTAATGCAATCTCCAAGACCAACTTAAACAGAAAAAACAATGGATTAATCTCCAAACAAGAATGGGGGCTTTTCTAAGCCATGGTAGCAGTTTTTCATTTGATTTCTTACTGTTGTAATAATGGATTAATGTCTGTTATATATCAATTTGATTAGCCGAGTGTTACAAGAGTTGTGTTTGTATCATTGTAGACAGGTGTGCGAATTTTTCTGCATGTTACATTGTTATGCTAGTGGGTGGTAATGTGAGTGTATCAATGACATACTTAATGAAATTTAAGTTATGTAAAAGCTATATCACACTCGTAATCGTGCTGCTAGACTCTATATCAGCAGGCTGTGGTTATCTGTGGCCTCATACATGATCTAGAGTCTAATGCCAAATTCACACTATAAAGATGGCAATAAAGCACTTCTGAAAGTGGCATTTATGTGTCTTTACAATACTGTTTAATGCTTCTCAGAAGGGCATAAATGCATTTACAGAATTACAAGTGCATACTCAGATTCTGAAACGGGTCAGAGCTGGAATTTAGTTTACCTTTTATGCTGCATTGCATCTATACAGAGAATTTTGAGCTGGCACAAGCAGCCTTAAAGGAGAAGTCCACTTCCAGAATACAAATTAAGTACAAAGAAATTCATTTTATTGAGGAAAACAATCCAGGATTTTTCTCCATTTAGTGGACTTCTATGGTGGCCAACAGGTTGAAGGTCCAAATTGCAGTTTGAATGCAGCTTCAAAGGGCTCTACACAATCCCAGCCGAACAATAAGAGTCATTTTTCTTAAAAAACAACAACATTTATCTACTTTTTAACCACAAATGCTCGTCTTACACTAGCTCTGTGATGCGCATGTGTGTCTTCATGCATTACGTAATCATGTTGAAAAAAGGTCACGTGTGGTTAGTTCTTCATGTGTGTACTCCGGTTCAAAAAGTTAGGGTAGGGCGAAGAACTCCATCTAATTTTCTCCTCCAACTTCAAAATTGTCCAACGTTGTTGTTTTACCTTTTTTGTAAAGGGCATTTGATTTTCTTTGCACGATCACTTTGTAAACACTGGGTCGGTACTTCCACCAATGTCATGCATGTGTGATTATGTAATGTGTGAGGTTGAGCTAGTTCAAGACGAGCATTTGTGGTTAAAAAGTATATAAATGTTTATTGTTTTAAGAAAATGACTGATTATTTAGCTAGACAAGACCCTTATTCCTGGGCTGGGATCATGTAGAGCCCTTTGAAGCTGCACTTAAACTGTAGTTTGGACCTTCAAACCATTGGCCACCATGGGGATGAGTAAATTATCAGGAAATTTTTATTCTGTAAGTGAACTTCTCCTTTAACTCAGCTATGTAAAACACCTTCACAGTACTCTTGTTTGTGTGAAATTGCTCAAAGGAATAGTTCACCCAAAAATTAAACATTTGTTATTATTTACTCAACCTGAAGTTGTTCCAAACCTGTATGAGTTTCTGTCTTCTGTTGAACACAAAAGATTTTGCAGAATGTGTTTTTATTAATACTATGAAAGTAAAATATATATTTTGTGTTCAGCAGAAAAATGAAACTCATAGAGATGTGGAATAACATGAGGACGAATAAATGAGAACAAAAGTTTTATTTTTGGGTGAAATAACCCTTTAAGTGTGTGTTGGTGTGCTTGTCAGTACATAACGTAAAATATTACAATATGGCATGAAATACAGAGCAGGGTTTTCTCACCAGAAGAAATATCCGGAAGATCCAACCATAGCTCTCTTCATCTCTCCATGCCCTTTAGAGCTCAAAGTCTATCTATCCCTGACATGTGGGTATAATATACCTTAGTCCAGAGTAATCTAAAATTAACAAAGAAATGGAACAGTTAAAATCAAACATTAGCATAAGATGACTACATTTCCTACTTCAGTGTTCAAAATATAATTAAAATCTCACTTGTTATTATCTATCAATTGAAAAACAGAGACATGCATTTTTTATGGTTTTGTGGGTTCCATATATTATTCTAATTAACTAACTGATTTTAATACAGTACACCAAAAATCACACTATGAAAAATATTAAACAAATCATTCCAAGTAGCAAACAGATTAAAACAGTACTACATTATTACAAGGTTATGACTTCACACAAACACATTAAAAAAATAAATATGAGAACATGATAAATAAAACAAATATAAACTACTTAACAAATATTTTAAACAAGTTCTAGTGTACAATCATATTTTCATTTTCACAAACTGTTACATGCAGTGCATATATAATACAAACTTTTTGAACTTTTCAAATGTGATTATATGTTTGTGCTTTTGGAAATTCATCTTTACTTAGCCTTATTATTTTGCATTTAAGCCTCTTTTTGAGCATAAAATGTAATTACATTCTGAAAATGTAATAGTTGCATGTCCAATTATTTATTTGTATTTTCATTTATCCACATCAGAGTGCACTTTCATCCAAGTGGTATAGTTAAGACGTATGAGGTTTTGACAGTGGAAATTTCAGTAACGTTTAAAATTGTGTAAAATTCAGCATCCTGTTCAGACCCTAATATGGTACATACAATCAGTATTAATTTAATTTAACATGAACAGTTTGTATGTGACTATACCTTGAAACCGATAACGGTATCTTTTGATAATTGATGATAACAATGCACCACTCTCTTCCATGTTCAGTTCTTCGTGGCTGAAGAAGCGGCGCGTGTAATCAGTGTAGCTCGCAGCGCCCTCTGTTGGTGAAAATAATCACTACATGATTGCTCTGGTAACCAGCAACTTAGAGATAATAAAATGCTTAATTTCTGCATGTTTCGTAGTATTTTAATTTTACACTGTAGTTTCCTGGGGAAAGGACATTAAATTTGAATAAAAAGGCGACATACCTTCACTCAGAGTGGACGCGACACCACGAAAGAGGCTCCGCTGGTCTTCAAGGTGAGCGCTTCTGCCTAATATCTGAAATGTATGTAAAAAAAAAAAACCCCCAAAATTGTCGAGACTAACAGAAAATGTAAGGAAACCGGTTTTTATACGTTTGAAATCGATCTGCTACAAGCGCTCGTGTCGTTAGTCAAGAGTGCAGAAAAAACGGATTAAAGTTTCAGTCGACAGGGGAGTAAACATACTCGTAGGAAAAACAGAAATATTATTGTGTCAGGGCATGAAGACACTTTGTAACGAAAAACATTACACACACATATTAATTTACCACTGTATCATCTGTCGCAGCTGCACCAATCGACCGTTGGAATTTAAATTTTAACCCAACTGGTTGCGTTGTTGTTGAAATAACCCAATAAACATAGGAATAACCCAACAAAGCGACCCAACATGTTTAACCCAGATATTGGGTACAGTAAATAACCCAACGTTTTTTAGAGTACATCGTAGACCTCGTGACCCATAGTCATAATTACCACTGTTACAAATATATATCATAATTATCATATATTTATATTTATATTATTAATAAATTGAGTTATGTTGTAAATTTTATGATTTCAATAGTTAAACATGCTTTTGATTACTACAGTAAAAACATTAAAACAGAAGAGAAGAACAAATAATAATCCAGAAAAAAAATGTAATTAAACGGAAGTTCCAGCATCTAAGAGCACTAAGTATGTACTTTAACGCTGCTATAAATATGAAGGAGTCTTATATTCTCCCATGTAAGGGGTCTCTGGCCCCAAACAAACATAAGGGTTGAGATCTTTCACACCAACCTGTTATTCATTCATGCTTTTCATTGTAGGAGGCTGACAACAGACACTTACAAGTTTTCCAGTAATACAGTATTATTGAGTATTATTGCCTCGTGAGCTCTTAAAAAACAAAAAATAAAATAAAAAGAACTTTAATAAAACTTTTTTTTTCTATACTGTCTACTTGTTTTCTAGTTAGACTTGTCTTTGTAGACTAACCAGGACTCGTCACATCTCTTACATTGATGCTCTTTTGTTGGTTTGATTGCTTCTATTGTTCTCATTTGTAAGTGGCTTTGGACAGAAACTTCTGCTGAATAATTAAATATAAATGTAGATGCTTTTTGAAACCTCTGCCTGAAAACAGTCCCACCTACCGACCAGAACAAGAACTGTTCAATAATGTTTTAATAACTTTCTCATTTGAAAATCCAATTGACAAAACAAATAAATGAATAAAACATTTTACATTTATTTCAACTTTTATCATAACATATCTATTTTCAATCATAATTACATCACTATCAGCTACATTAAGTCAGATATTCAGTTCAGAGTCTGTTTTCTTCTGTTCACAGATTCACCCAGATCTACACTGACTGTGACACCAGACAGACCTGTATTCACTGGAGAGACAGTCACTCTGAAGTGTGAGATTGAGTCTCACAGTGACTGGAGATGGAGAATTGACCAGACACATGACAGCGGATATGACTGGACACCTGAGTGGAGATATGAGTGGTTTAAAGACAGTGTAATGTTACAGACGTCTGGTCGTTACACTGTAAACAGAGACACTCTCACTATCAGAGGAGCTACTGAGTCTGATCAGGGTCAGTACTGGTGTAGAGGACACATAGACAGAAGATCAGTCTCATCACAATCAAGCTCTGTTTCTCTCTCTGTGGAGGGTGAGTTTAATATCAATGTCCCCAAAAACTCTGTCACACGTCCAGTCGTCTGAACCGGTCTCTTACCCTTCCCTTAAAATACTGAATCGTCCCGTATTTAAAGGTAAAATGATGCGTCTCGTATTTTACAAAGGCCAACAAACTGAATCAACAAATAGGTGTTTTGCACCGTTTATAATGCTAAAAGCAATTATAATGAAATTAATTTCATAAGAAGTTATAGAAGCTCATCTTGGCGTCTTTGTTTCCATAGCGACGGAGTCTCCAGAACACGCGCCGTTAAAGCCGTCACGCGAGCGCAGCGGTGGACAAGAAGATACTCTGAAGAATGTGGGTAACTAAACAGTTTCTGGTCTCCAATGACTCTGATAGTATTTTTTCTCTACTATGGAAGTTACTGAGGACCAGAAGGTGTTTAGTTACACACATTCTTCAGAGCATCTTCTTTTGTGTTCAGCAGAAGAAATAACTTTATGCAGGTTTATAAAAAAGTTTTGGGTGAACCATATCTTTAAAGTGACAGACATCTGTGCTTTTAAAGGCATAACCCTATTGTTTTATTAAAATTTGGATAGTCTGTTAGAGCTTGATAGACATATTTATTATATTTTTAGACATTATTAGACAGATGAATTAATAGATTATAATTAATGTTAGACCCTGTTTATTGATTTATCATTTATATTAATCATAAATATATACATAATAAATAATCATATGTCATATACAATTTGACATTTTTAAAAGTAAAAAAAATGCTAAATTATTTAGATTTAATGTAGTCGTAATTTAAGAATGAAATTTAAAAATGAAATTAAAATTAATCTCATCCAGGTAACAGCTGCGCTATGAGTTCCTCACTGATTGTTTGTGTCCTTTTTCACAGTATTTTATTATTTCTTAATAGAATATGATAAGATCAAATGATGCAACAATAAACTCAACATGCAACACTTTTATACTCTTAAATTATTAAAATGTTGTACAGTCTGCAGTTGTATGAAAAAAAGTAATAGACTGGATATGAATATCAATGTTTTTTTACCATTATTTACAAATGTTTTTGATTAAAATTAATACAAACTAAAAGCAAACTAAATTTTAATGTAGTGTTTTCCTCATTATTGTGGTTTTGAGCTTATAACAGTGATCCTGATACTGTGATGCTGCTTTCATCAATATCTACTCATACTGTATGTGTATTAATACAGAGAGACCAAAACCTGTAGTGAAGGTGACTCCAGATCAGCGTGTGTTCAGAGGAGAGACAGTCACTCTCACATGTGACATACAGCCAGCAGGACACATTCAGTGGAGATACAGCTGGTTTAAAGATGGAGACACTCAGTATCCAGTATACACAACAACAACAGCAGAGTTCAGTTTCACAGCTGATTATGTGTCTGATAGTGTTACATACAGCTGTAGAGGAGAGAGATCAGACTCACAGAGATCAGACATCAGTGCTGCTGTTACACTGACTGTATCAGGTGAGTGATCATATTCACATCTGTTTAAGACTCATTTAACATCAATAGTTGTGGCTCAACACTTTTCTTATAGTCTTCTGTATCAACCACATCTGTTCACATCTGTAGAAGACTGAAACAATTCACTTTTTAAGACCCGTTCACACCAAGAATATAGTAAGAAAAATAACTGAATGGCTATCTTCACACAGCAGCAGAATACGGTTGTCAGTCCTGTATTTGAGTCCTTAATTTGGTTACGTTCACACACAGTACGGTTATCAACTCAAAAACGAGTGATGAAACAATAAAACTAATCTGGAGAAGAGATCTCCAAAAGGAGAGCAAACGACAGCGCCTTGCTCAAATGCATCTCGCTCATATACGCCAGGCCCTTGTCATTTCTAGGCTGGACTATTGCAATGCTCTTCTGGCTGGACTTCCGTCTAACACAGTCAAACCTCTACAAATGATTCAGAATGCAGCGGCACGACTGGTCTTCAACGAGCCCAAAAGAGCCCATGTTACACCTCTCTTTATCTCCCTGCACTGGCTACCAATCACGGCTCGCATCAAGTTCAAGACACTGATGCTTGCATATAGAACAACCACTGGCTCAGCACCCGTTTACTTGCACTCTCTATTAACAAACTACATCCCCTCCAGAAGTCTGAGATCTGCTAGTGAGCGACGCCTCGTGATACCATCACAGAGAGGCGCAAAATCACTCTCTAGATCATTCTCATTCACCATTCCTGGCTGGTGGAACGATCTTCCCACCTCTATCCGGAATGCTGGATCCCTGTCAATCTTCAAGCAACAACTGAAAACTCATCTCTTTCGACAGCACTTGACTTCATCCGAAACTTAAAAAAAAAAAAAAAAAAAAAAAAAAAAAAAAAAAAAAAAAAAAAAAAAAAAAAAAAAAAAAAAAAAAAAAAAAAAAAAAAAAAAAAAAAAAAAAAAAAAAAAAAAAAAAAAAAAAAAAAAAAAAAAAAAAAAAAAAAAAAAAAAAAAAAAAAAAAAAAAAAAAAAAAAAAAAAAAAAAAAAAAAAAAAAAAAAAAAAAAAAAAAAAAAAAAAAAAAAAAAAAAAAAAAAAAAAAAAAAAAAAAAAAAAAAAAAAAAAAAAAAAAAAAAAAAAAAAAAAAAAAAAAAAAAAAAAAAAAAAAAAAAAAAAAAAAAAAAAAAAAAAAAAAAAAAAAAAAAAAAAAAAAAAAAAAAAAAAAAAAAAAAAAAAAAAAAAAAAAAAAAAAAAAAAAAAAAAAAAAAAAAAAAAAAAAAAAAAAAAAAAAAAAAAAAAAAAAAAAAAAAAAAAAAAAAAAAAAAAAAAAAAAAAAAAAAAAAAAAAAAAAAAAAAAAAAAAAAAAAAAAAAAAAAAAAAAAAAAAAAAAAAAAAAAAAAAAAAAAAAAAAAAAAAAAAAAAAAAAAAAAAAAAAAAAAAAAAAAAAAAAAAAAAAAAAAAAAAAAAAAAAAAAAAAAAAAAAAAAAAAAAAAAAAAAAAAAAAAAAAAAAAAAAAAAAAAAAAAAAAAAAAAAAAAAAAAAAAAAAAAAAAAAAAAAAAAAAAAAAAAAAAAAAAAAAAAAAAAAAAAAAAAAAAAAAAAAAAAAAAAAAAAAAAAAAAAAAAAAAAAAAAAAAAAAAAAAAAAAAAAAAAAAAAAAAAAAAAAAAAAAAAAAAAAAAAAAAAAAAAAAAAAAAAAAAAAAAAAAAAAAAAAAAAAAAAAAAAAAAAAAAAAAAAAAAAAAAAAAAAAAAAAAAAAAAAAAAAAAAAAAAAAAAAAAAAAAAAAAAAAAAAAAAAAAAAAAAAAAAAAAAAAAAAAAAAAAAAAAAAAAAAAAAAAAAAAAAAAAAAAAAAAAAAAAAAAAAAAAAAAAAAAAAAAAAAAAAAAAAAAAAAAAAAAAAAAAAAAAAAAAAAAAAAAAAAAAAAAAAAAAAAAAAAAAAAAAAAAAAAAAAAAAAAAAAAAAAAAAAAAAAAAAAAAAAAAAAAAAAAAAAAAAAAAAAAAAAAACTCTTCTCACCCAACAGACCTCACAGAGAGTTCACTAAGAGCATCTATAAACCACACGTTGTCTCTTGTGAATCTGTTGTTTTTCCCATTCATCCTTATTATCATTGCAAAGGTCTCAGTGTGATTGGTAAAATGGTCTCAGTTTCACAGCAGTCACTTATATTATGAGAAAGATTGAAAACGTTTGTAGATTTGTGTTTTGCTGCTGAGGGACGTGTCTCGCTCAGAGTCTGTGAATGTGTTCGTTTCTCCGGTCAGGTGCGACCCTGGGTCACGAGATCCTAACGAACCAAAAGATCTTTCACAACTGATTTGAAGATTTATTTGTTTCTGGTCTGGATATCTAAGCGAAGTGACAAAACACTACTTGGGTCCTCTGTAACCAGAACATCCCACACTGTGTGAGAGTCTCTGAGGCGCTGCATCCAGATCTCTCACATACTGCTGTGTGTCTCTCTGCGGTCAGCTGTGCATCTGATTCATCTTTGAGCAATCAATGTCATGCATTTATCTGAATCGGAACTGAATTTAATTCTGAATTGGCTTCTAATCGTTTAATTATGTAATTGGCGAGATACATTTTTACCTGACTAATAATATATTGTTATATTTGATTTATTCTGATCTCTTCTAAAATCATTATTTCTAGTAGATTAAAGTGCAGTCTGGTGTTTCTGCAAATCTGCGTCCAGGACAGATCATATCGAAGTACCAATGAATGGAGCAGGAGGAACATCAGGGATCTTCTGATTTCTGACTATTACTGACTTAACAAGTTGTAGTTTTCATGATTATAAAAAATACACTTTTTGTTATGTGCTAGCAGGGTGCTGTATTATAATCACCCTGCATCCTCTGACTGGAGAGTTCGTGTCTGTGCGTTCACTAAAGGGTCGAGTGAATTTCTTTGTGACACCGAGTCCTTAATGAACAGATAATTGAACGTATGGGATTTCCAAAATAATCAAATATCTAAGTTAATACACAATCAATATTTGTGATCAGTTTTTGGTTAGAAATACAGTCTAAATTTAATGATCACTTGAAACTGGAGTCGTATTGAACACGGAGCTAGAATAAAAGTGAAACTACATCCGGATAAATTAAGTGAACTTTGCAGAAGCGCAAGTAAAAGATCTACACGCATTATACCTTTGACTGGATTCCTTCGTTGTTGGGACAATCTGGGTGCTTCAGACTCCTCAAAAACACTCAGATCAGAAAACTAATGACAGGACAAACAAATGTTATGAAATATGAGTTAAAATAATGAATAATATAATTATTTTTATTTTAAAAAAAGCTGTTTGACTCACTATATTTTTGTTCTTTCTTCACAGATTTACCCAGATCTACACTGACTGTGACACCAGACAGACCTGTATTCACTGGAGAGACAGTCACTCTGACCTGTGTTATAGAGTCTGATCACAGTGACTGGAGATATGAGTGGTATAAAGACAGATACAGTGCAAAGTTACAGATGTCTGATCGTTACACTGTAAACAGAGACACTCTCACTATCAGAGGAGCTACTGTATCTGATCAGGGTCAGTACTGGTGTAGAGGACAGAGAGACAGAAGATCAGTCTCATCACAATCAAGCTCTGCTTCTCTCTCTGTGAAGGGTGAGTTGAATATTGTTCTCCTAAACTCACTCTATTAGGCGACTATCTTGGGGACCATAATTTTAGTCGCCGAGAGGCTGATTAGAGGAAACTTGCCGACACGCTTGCTGATAATGAACATGGATCCAAAGACTGCATTTTGTAGATTTATTTGCACGAGAAACAAACAAGGTTGTGCATTCAATACGTTCCCTAAATGTTTCACTGGCATATGAAATGATGTCCAAAGTCATGATAACAGCATTAAACAGCGGTAGAAGTTCTTTTAGTGTTCAGCAAAAGTAAGACTTCCCCCGTCACCCCCTCTCCTCAACACACCGGTGAACAGATGACATATTCTTACTACTTCCGCCCAGGTGCTGCAATTAACACATAAAAAATGTGTTCAAAATAAAAGAACTATACCTGGCCCTTACACACTCGACTACATGTATAATCATTTATTCAGATGAGACACACCGCATCTACAAGCTCCTGAAGTTCTCAGAATAACATATAAAACACCATTAAGTTAAAGAGATAAAAAGCTAACACACATTCAGTCTCTTGATTGTTTCAGATGATCTGATGTTGAATCACATTAAACCTGCAGTGATTGTTCAGACGAAGGAGAGACCTTCACTTTCCTCTCCACATCTCTCCTCTTTAACATCAGTGTTACACAAATACATGAACTCAGATCAGATCATGTTTCTGACTAGTTCACTGATAGACCTCCGTCTTCTTTCTTCACAGATTCACCCAGATCTACACTGACTGTGACACAAAACAATCCTGTATTCACTGGAGAGACAGTCACTCTGACCTGTGCTATAGAGTCTCACAGTGACTGGAGATATGAGTGGTATAAAGACAGATACAGTGCAATGTTACAGACGTCTGATGGTTACACTGTAAACAGAGACACTCTCACTATCAGAGGAGCTACTGAGTCTGATCAGGGTCAGTACTGGTGTAGAGGACAGAGAGATGAAAGACCACAATCATCACAATCAAGCTCTGCTGTTTCTCTCTCTGTGACGGGTGAGTTGAATATCATTGTCCTCCTAAACTGTTTTCTGGCTACTATCTGTTAATAATATGTGAAACAGATCACATTATGCAACAATGAATGATTCAAACTGTAGTATCATTGTCACATGACCTCATCTACAAATTACATTCAGCACTTTTTTTAGGTACAGGTAGATTGATCATGATACTGTGATGCTGCTTTCATCAATATCTACTCATACTGTATGTGTATTAATACAGAGAGACCAAAACCTGTAGTGAAGGTGACTCCAGATCAGCGTGTGTTCAGAGGAGAGACAGTCACTCTGACCTGTGTTATAGAGCCAGCAGGACACATTCAGTGGAGATACAGCTGGTTTAAAGATGGTTCAGTCATCAGAGACGTCACTGAGAGAGTCTACAGCATCACATCTGTGTCTGATAGTGAATACAGCTGTAGAGGAGAGAGATCAGACTCACAGAGATCAGACATCAGTGCTGCTGTTACACTGACTGTATCAGGTGAGTGATCATATTCTGTTTAATGCTCATTTAACATCAATAGTGGTGGCTTAGTAATTTTCTTATACACTTGTGTATCAGCCACATCTGTTCTTATAAGAAGACTGAAGCAATTCACATTTAGTTATTATTCTGTTTCATGAGTTCGCCCGCACATCCGATCCTGATGGTTAATGGTAAACAAACTTGGCTTGCTGTGAGATGGTCTTCTATATCAGACTGAGTACAGAAGCGAAATGAAATTGAGCAGAAGTACGAAGTCTGACGTAGTCAAGCTATATTAAATGAGGTTTATTGTAGAATGTGCTGGATGCAGTGCATCAGTGTCTGAATTATTTTCATGATGCAGACAAATTGTCGCTTTGGAATTATAAGGTTCCAGGGTTTCCGCGGAGTCTTAAAAAGTCCTAAATTGTACAAGAAAGTCTTAATTTCAAGAGGTCTTAAATTTGGGGACGGAAAGACCAGAATTGTGATATGGCTGAATTTGACGATTAAACTTCAAAAGGCTACGATTTCATGAAATAAACATGAGCTCTGCACGTTCAAAGTCCGGTGCTGCGCTTACTGCCGTATATACCGTTATATTTGAGCCAAACGCGACGCCTGCTGTCAGAGAATGAATCAGTTACAGGTTAAACTAGTGGCGTACGAGTGCCTTCTTTCACTGCACGATTCTATTAAACTGCATTTAGAGTGATCACGTAATTTAAGATAAGGGGGCAGAAAATGTATAGCCTATATATCATTTCATAGTTAATATCACACAAAGAGTGCCGTTTTTTTCTCCAAAAGGCAGCATGAGTACAAATGTGATATTGATTTTATGCAACAGTTCAATAAACAAGAAGTTAATATTAAAATACTTACATTTTAGACGCCATATTTCCTGCTTTAGCTCTATTTCTCCAACAAAATCATTCCAAACACAGCCACAGAGCTGTTTTTGCGTCTCTGAGTTTCGTTCCTGAATGAATCAACCGTTTAAATGATTCGGTTCAATCACAATGACTCACTTATTAACACTGACTTACTGCCACCTGCAGGCGGTTTTAATTTCACATTTAAAGTATCTTCTTTTTTAAAATAATTTCAAACATCAGTTTTCAACGTTTTATGTTTCAAATATCAAAACATTATTTATGCATTTGTAACTGCAGGTTAGCATTCTGTGTCCCTCTGAGCTGCATTAAACAGTGTGTAAATACATCTAAATGCCTCTTCAGATGCATTGCAAAGATACATTTTGTTGATATTGATTTCGATTTCATTTGCTTGGTAACAACCCAAATGCAAGAATTTGACTCAAAAGATGATGCACACTTTTAGAAGAAATGGCTTAAAGGTAAAAAATACCCATAAAACTTATTGGAAAAGATTCATTTCTATCACTGCTGTGAACTGATCACACAGAATATGAAGAATATCAAAAAAATTCAGGAGTCAGCTGTCCACGGTAATCTTTAAGATACCAGCACAATAACACACTCAGCAAAATATCGTCTCATTATCATTATCGATAAAATCCCAGAAAAAAATCAAGATAGAATTTTTTGTCAATATCGCACACCCCTAATTCATGTTATTTAATTCATCTAATAATTTTATTGATAATAATTGTTTAAATCAATATAATAAATAGGGTGAATTCGGGTAATCTGGGACATATGTATTAGGCCTAAAAAGCCTATATTCACCATACTTTATGCATGCCAAACACAATATCACCAATAGCTCCCTTCATTTTACTCTCATTCCATTGGTTTAGCTTCTTCAGATTTCTCTTATTTCCTCTCTCTCTCGCCGCTCTTTCTATTGCCATCTCTTTTCCTGACGCTGTGGTGCCATTGCATTTTGCAACAATGAATGATTCAAACTGTAGTATCATTGGCATGACCTCATCTACACATTAAATTAAGCTTTTTTTAGGTACAGGTAGAGTGATCATGATACTGTGATGCTGCTTTCATCAATATTTACTCATACTGTATGTGTATTAATACAGAGAGACCAAAACCTGTAGTGAAGGTGACTCCAGATCAGCGTGTGTTCAGAGGAGAGACAGTCACTCTCACATGTGACATACAGCCAGCAGGACACATTCAGTGGAGATACAGCTGGTTTAAAGATGGTTCAGTCATCAGAGACGTCACTGAGAGAGTCTACAGCATCACATCTGTGTCTGATAGTGTTACATACAGCTGTAGAGGAGACAGATCAGACTCACAGAGATCAGACATCAGTGCTGCTGTTACACTGACTGTATCAGGTGAGTGATCATATTCTGTTTAATGCTCATTTAACATCAATAGTGGTGGCTTAGTAATTTTCTTATACACTTGTGTATCAGCCACATCTGTTCTTATAAGAAGACTGAAGCAATTCACATTTAGTTATTATTCTGTTTCATGAGTTCGCCCGCACATCCGATCCTGATGGTTAATGGTAAACAAACTTGGCTTGCTGTGAGATGGTCTTCTATATCAGACTGAGTACAGAAGCGAAATGAAATTGAGCAGAAGTACGAAGTCTGACGTAGTCAAGCTATATTAAATGAGGTTTATTGTAGAATGTGCTGGATGCAGTGCATCAGTGTCTGAATTATTTTCATGATGCAGACAAATTGTCGCTTTGGAATTATAAGGTTCCAGGGTTTCCGCGGAGTCTTAAAAAGTCCTAAATTGTACAAGAAAGTCTTAATTTCAAGAGGTCTTAAATTTGGGGACGGAAAGACCAGAATTGTGATATGGCTGAATTTGACGATTAAACTTCAAAAGGCTACGATTTCATGAAATAAACATGAGCTCTGCACGTTCAAAGTCCGGTGCTGCGCTTACTGCCGTATATACCGTTATATTTGAGCCAAACGCGACGCCTGCTGTCAGAGAATGAATCAGTTACAGGTTAAACTAGTGGCGTACGAGTGCCTTCTTTCACTGCACGATTCTATTAAACTGCATTTAGAGTGATCACGTAATTTAAGATAAGGGGGCAGAAAATGTATAGCCTATATATCATTTCATAGTTAATATCACACAAAGAGTGCCGTTTTTTTCTCCAAAAGTCAGCATGATTACAAATGTGATATTGATTTTATGCAACAGTTCAGTAAACAAGGAGTTAATATTAAAAGGCTTACATTTTAGACGCCATATTTCCTGCTTTTGCTCTATTTCTCCAACAAAATCATTCCAAACACAGCCACAGAGCTGTTTTTGCGTCTCTGAGTTTCGTTCCTGAATGAATCAACCGTTTAAATGATTCGGTTCAATCACAATGACTCACTTATTAACACTGACTTACTGCCACCTGCTGGCGGTTTTAATTTCACATTTAAAGTATCTTCTTTTTAAAAATAATTTCAAACATCAGTTTTCAACGTTTTATGTTTCAAATATCAAAACATTATTTATGCATTTGTAACTGCAGGTTAGCATTCTGTGTCCCTCTGAGCTGCATTAAACAGTGTGTAAATACATCTAAATGCCTCTTCAGATGCATTGCAAAGATACATTTTGTTGATATTGATTTCGATTTCATTTGCTTGGTAACAACCCAAATGCAAGAATTTGACTCAAAAGATGATGCACACTTTTAGAAGAAATGGCTTAAAGGTAAAAAATACCCATAAAACTTATTGGAAAAGATTCATTTCTATCACTGCTGTGAACTGATCACACAGAATATGAAGAATATCAAAAAAATTCAGGAGTCAGCTGTCCACGGTAATCTTTAAGATACCAGCACAATAACACACTCAGCAAAATATCGTCTCATTATCATTATCGATAAAATCCCAGAAAAAAATCAAGATAGAATTTTTTGTCAATATCGCACACCCCTAATTCATGTTATTTAATTCATCTAATAATTTTATTGATAATAATTGTTTAAATCAATATAATAAATAGGGTGAATTTGGGTAATCTGGGACACTTTTTGCAATTTTCACTTCTGATCAACACATTAGATTTTTCTGAAATCCCTAAGATGTTTTCTAACCACACCAGAAGAAATAATGTAGATATTATGCCCAGAGGAGACATGCCACACCTATTAAGTGTTTTTGTGTCCCCAAAAAAATTCTGCCTGAATTTGATAATCTGGGACAGGTCACTTTGTAATCTGGGACATATGTATTAGGCCTACAAAAGCCTATATTCACCATACTTTATGCATGCCAAACACAATATCACCAATAGCTCCCTTCATTTTACTCTCATTCCATTGGTTTAGCTTCTTCGTATTTCTCTTATTTCCCTCTCTCTCTCTCGCTCGCTCTTTCTATTGCCATCTCTTTTCCTGACGCTGTGGTGCCATTGCATTTTGTAATACATTTCATTGAGTTAATTAAAGGCCATGGATATTTTCATATTTTTGCTGACTTAATGACTGTGTGTGTGTGTGTGTGTGTGTGTGTGTGTGCGTTTGTGAACAGAACATTGTGAACTGGTCTGGGCGCAGATCGCCCTCCTTCTCAGTGATTTGAACCGTTGTATATACTAAACTAACTGGGAATTTGGGAAATTAAATTAACGGTTTACTTCATCCTGATACCTTTGCTTGCTATTGGAATATGTTTCCCAGATTCTGTCTCTGGAGCATCTCTCTAGCTAGCTGCTTTAGCTAGCTGCTAGCTGTGAACTTGTGCTAATGTTATAACCTCCAGAATTAACACCCATTTCTCATTATGGCATATATTAACCCTTGTCATTAGATTTATAAAGTCCCTAAATGCATATTTCCCCCATTTGAAGACTGTCCCAGATTACCCAAAGCATGCTGTCCCACATTCTCAATCATATTTGATAATGTGGGACAACAAAAAAAAGTTTGAAAGAAAAAAAAACTAAAACACATTTTCAACATTTTAATACATATTGTGTTGCTTGAATAGATCACAAACATAATTTGACAACGATTAGGAACATTGTCTTATTTATAACAGATTTATGTCCTTAACATGAATCTAGTCAGAATCCTATGTCATTGATCTCGTCATGCAATTCCCAGGGGAGCTTCTTGATTGACAAGTGCCCCGCCCCTTTCTGTAGAATCACCCTCATTAATTAAGTCATGTGATTTTTGTCACATGACATCCATGCTAAAATTATAGTAAAAGTCCTGTTGACTAAATTTGATTAGAACAGGAAATAAACACACTGGAGTTTAGGTGTCCCAGATTACCCGAATTCACCCTCCTTTTGAC
The DNA here is from genome assembly GCF_012432095.1 of Onychostoma macrolepis. Lineage (NCBI taxonomy): Eukaryota > Metazoa > Chordata > Actinopteri > Cypriniformes > Cyprinidae > Onychostoma > Onychostoma macrolepis. The sequence goes on from NC_081161.1 coordinate 43,976,073, forward strand.
TTATCCATTTTCTTAAAAGTGGTTTAAAGGCTGAAATGTAAAATGTATCATTTTATAAAAAAAATTGTAATTATGCTTTTTTACAGTCATTTTACAATTTAATAAGGTACTATAGACATTGCCCTCCCCCGCTCATGTGGTATTCATTTTATTTGTGCAGGTCTTAAAAAGTCTTAAATTTGAGCTTAAAAATCCTGCAGAAACCCTGGGTTCTATCTGATATTTTTGTCAAAATTGATTTATTCACATATTCTTATTCTGTGACAACTTATTTACATTATGTGATGTTTTTTTTTTTTTATATATATAAAGTTGTGTACATTTTAGGACTTTTTATTTAGAAAACAAAAGGTTCTATCTACAAAGTCGAACTCTAACTTGGTTCTATAAAGTTCAATCTGTGAATCCGCCAATCAGCTCTTTGAATGCACGCAAGAGAACCAATCAGCATCAGGTTCTTTGTCATGTCGCCGGATTGCTTCATAACAGCAGGAAAGATTAAACATTAAACAACAATAATTACGTGTCTGCAGAATCAATAAAGCAGTTCACCTTTATTCCACAAAGTGGCACTTTTTAAAACACAACGATGACGTGATTTTTCACTCATAATTAGCGCATGCATAAAACAAATAATCATCTGCAAAAATTGAACTGGCTTGAATGGCTTTACTGCAGAGCAATTACTGCACATAATGAAATATAAGTGTCACTGTCGTTTGATGATGGATGTGGTGAATAGCGATCAAAATGTTGTTTTTGAAGATGCTGAAAACGATAGTTTTGAGAATATATTGAGATCGTGAATATGAGCAGATGCTGAATGTATAAGTTACTGGGAAATGCGCTCTGACAGTGATGTAAAATCATCTGCTCAAATCAAACCCTTCTAAGTTTCAGAAGGTAAGGAAATATGCTTATTTTATTCTTTTTTTATTTTATTTTATTTTTCAAATTGTTGTTAAAATATCAGGAGAGTTTGCTAATGCAGCAGTTAGAGATCCATCCGTGCTGGATATAAGTCTGGGTCGCTAAAGACCCGAAAATGTCTTAAATTTTACAACATTAAGCCTTAAATATCAAATAGTCAACAATTTAAATGATGGGGTCTTAATTACAACAATAAACGTCAGCATGTTATCTGGACCATACTGAAGAGACGCCATTTTCCCTCTTTTTGTGGAATAAAGTCCTGGTCAGATTGATTAGAGTAACGTTAGCTGCCTTAACTGTTCCCTCAATAATGTGTTTAATTACCCTATAATCCAGATACAATTAACATCAGCACTGGACAAAATATTTAGTATTGCCTTTTATGCCTAACTTAACCAAGAAAAAATTATTTGTCCTAAAATACGGAATAAATGTGATTAAAGAAAACATTAAATTTAACTTTCTCATACATGTGACACATTGTTATAACACACATTTTATGTTTTAAAACAAATTATAAATAAACTATTTGCATTTCTTGAAAATTGTTGCTTCAATTAATGTTTTGTAAGATAGAAGCTTATAATTCCAAGCAGAAAATGACTTTTTAGAATCAGAAGGTTCTCTCTGCATTTGACCTGTTCAAGAAATCCCTTTAAAAATTTGAGAGGATTTTGATATTGTACATTTACAATACATTTAGGGTCTCTGTCAGTTTCATGCAGGAAAGAGACTTGTTCCTCGTATCATTTGCTCAATATCTCAAAACCACTCAGAATGCAGAAAGAACCTTATAATTCCAAGGCGACGAAATATTCAATGATTTTTAATTTCTGACTCTTCAGGATCTCAGATTTCATCTCTGTCTCAGGTGTTTCTCCTTCAGTGTCTCTGGAGGTCAGTCCCAGCAGAAGTCAACACTTCTCGTCTGACTCTCTCTCTCTGAGCTGTGAGGATCAGAGTAACTCTGCTGGATGGACGGTGAGAAGATACACAGACAGAAACACAGAAGATTGTTCAAAACAAGCAGGATCTACATGTCGAATCGTCTCTCTCAGCACATCTGACTCTGGAGTTTACTGGTGTCAGTCTGAATCTGGAGAGAAACGGCATCCTCTCAACATCACTGTACACGGTGAGTCCTGTTTCTAATCACAGCAGCTACACTCTTTGCACATATTGGCTTCCTCATCTTAATGTTTGTTTCTGGTTAAGTATACAATCTGTATCACCATCTTCTTACATGCATGTGTCTCTTGTGTTGTGTAGATGGTGATGTGATTCTGGAGAGTTCTGTTGATCCTGTGATTGAGGGAGATACTCTGACTCTACACTGTTTACATCGATCTACAAACTCCCCGATCCTCGGAGCTGATTTCTATAAAGACGGATCACTCGTCCAGAATCAGACGACAGGAGAGATGAACATCACGACTGTCTCAAAGTCACATGAGGGTTTCTACTCCTGTAAAACAGAGAGAGGAGCGTCACCCAAGAGCTGGATCTCCGTCAGAGGTGAGAGTCAGTGGAGCTCCGTCTCTGTCAGATGATGAGATTTTATTGATGAGCAATCAGTTATTGACAGCTGTGTTTATTATTTCACATAACTCACATGAACGAATGTGTAACTAACAAATCACATACACCGAAATACAGAGAAATCCTCAACACCTCATAACCACCATCCTACAATTCACTGATATTAAGAGTGCATTAACTACAGGATTACAATACAATCTTTAAACCAAGACGTTGCCATTTATGTATTTATTTATTTAATAATGGCAAAATAAGGTTAAACTGTCCCTTTAACACATACCTAAGGGGACATGGTGGTGGAATAAACATGAGATTGAGATAAGATTATGTATTTCAATGCTTTGAAAGCCTTTAGGAGATTTGTAATTGCTCAATAATGTGCTTGTTGCTCTGTTTTTCAGTGTCACGTTCAGGTCAGATTTCTGTCTTCAGCATCCTCAGTTTTCTTCTGGCAGCTTGTCCGTATCTGCTGTCGACCGTCGTGCTGCTGTTCAAATGCTGCAGAGCGAGAGGTACAACATCTGTCTGATGCAGAAAGTTTCCTGTAAGGTGTAGGTTTAGGCGATATAAAATATGGTTTGTACAGTATAAAAACCATTACGCCTATGGAGAGTTCCTACAAGGATAGCTGACCAGACTCTGTGTGTGTGTGTGTGTGTGTGTGTGTGTGTGTGTGTGTTACAGTTACCTCTACTGAAGACCACAGCCAGTTCTCCGTAACAGAGGAACACACTTCAACCTGATATTTCATTCATTCTCCAAACCGCATGTATAGAGTCACAGGATGCTGGAGTCTGAGGCTGAAGGCTGGGAAACACTGAACATGGCCAGTCCATCACAAGACTAACAGACACACGATCACACTCTCACACATACGGATGATTTACTGTCTCTAATTCACCTGTGCTGTGTATTAGACCGTATTAGACTGTGAGAGAAACCAAACCAACACACGGAGAACAGCAAACTCCACACAGAAAGACCTCCGGACTCAGCATCTACTCCAAAACAAGTTTCTTAATGTGAGTCAAATACACTGTAAGCTATTGAAAGATGCCCTTTAAAGACACAACAAACAAAACCTGTTAAATAAAAATGTTCAAATTGATTAAATATTAGCATTGAGATGTTTCTGCTCACAAACATGATCATTTTTAACCTGATCATCAATAAAAGCTGAGACAGAGACATCAATAATGTCTGATAATAAAACTGCATTGAATGTGAGGAATGTGTTCATTATTATATTTTAACTGGACAGACCTCCACCAATAACACTGAACGATTTTTATATCTAAACTAAGCATTTAAATATCATCTTACTAAGAGTTATTATTGGAGAGAGTGACTTCTGATATTTATGTAATTGTATGTAAGTTGTCTGCTATACTGTTATAAAGATCTCTTTGATTTGCATTGCAAGCATCAGCATTTTGGCCATAAATATCAGCATTCTGCTCACAAACATGATCATTTTAACCTGATTGTCAATAAAAGCTGAGACAGAGACATTAATAATGTCTGATAATAAAACTGCATTGAATGTGAGGAATGTGTTCATTATTATATTTTAACTGGACAGACCTCCACCAATAAGACTGAACGATTGTTATATCTAAACTAAGCATTTAAATATCATCTTACTAAGAGTTATTATTGGAGAGAGTGACTTCTGATATTTATGTAATTGTATGTAAGTTGTCTGCTATACTGTTATAAAGATCTCTTTGATTTGCATTGCAAGCATCAGCATTTTGGCCATAAATATCAGCATTCTGCTCACAAACATGATCATTTTAACCTGATTGTCAATAAAAGCTGAGACAGAGACATTAATAATGTCTGATAATAAAACTGCATTGAATGTGAGGAATGTGTTCATTATTATATTTTAACTGGACAGACCTCCACCAATAAGACTGAACGATTTTTATATCTAAACTAAGCATTTAAATATCATCTTACTAAGAGTTATTATTGGAGAGAGTGACTTCTGATATTTATGTAAGTTGTCTGCTATACTGTTATAAAGATCTCTTTGATTTGCATTGCAAGCATCAGCATTTTGGCCATAAATATCAGCATTCTGCTCACAAACATGATCATTTTAACCTGATTGTCAATAAAAGCTGAGACAGAGACATTAATAATGTCTGATAATAAAACTGCATTGAATGTGAGGAATGTGTTCATTATTATATTTTAACTGGACAGACCTCCACCAATAAGACTGAACGATTTTTATATCTAAACTAAGCATTTAAATATCATCTTACTAAGAGTTATTATTGGAGAGAGTGACTTCTGATATTTATGTAAGTTGTCTGCTATACTGTTATAAAGATCTCTTTGATTTGCATTGCAAGCATCAGCATTTTGGCCATAAATATCAGCATTCTGCTCACAAACATGATCATTTTAACCTGATTGTCAATAAAAGCTGAGACAGAGACATTAATAATGTCTGATAATAAAACTGCATTGAATGTGAGGAATGTGTTCATTATTATATTTTAACTGGACAGACCTCCACCAATAAGACTGAACGATTTTTATATCTAAACTAAGCATTTAAATATCATCTTACTAAGAGTTATTATTGGAGAGAGTGACTTCTGATATTTATGTAAGTTGTCTGCTATACTGTTATAAAGATCTCTTTGATTTGCATTGCAAGCATCAGCATTTTGGCCATAAATATCAGCATTCTGCTCACAAACATGATCATTTTAACCTGATTGTCAATAAAAGCTGAGACAGAGACATTAATAATGTCTGATAATAAAACTGCATTGAATGTGAGGAATGTGTTCATTATTATATTTTAACTGGACAGACCTCCACCAATAAGACTGAACGATTGTTATATCTAAACTAAGCATTTAAATATCATCTTACTAAGAGTTATTATTGGAGAGAGTGACTTCTGATATTTATGTAAGTTGTCTGCTATACTGTTATAAAGATCTCTTTGATTTGCATTGCAAGCATCAGCATTTTGGCCATAAATATCAGCATTCTGCTCACAAACATGATCATTTTAACCTGATTGTCAATAAAAGCTGAGACAGAGACATTAATAATGTCTGATAATAAAACTGCATTGAATGTGAGGAATGTGTTCATTATTATATTTTAACTGGACAGACCTCCACCAATAAGACTGAACGATTGTTATATCTAAACTAAGCATTTAAATATCATCTTACTAAGAGTTATTATTGGAGAGAGTGACTTCTGATATTTATGTAATTGTATGTAAGTTGTCTGCTATACTGTTATAAAGATCTCTTTGATTTGCATTGCAAGCATCAGCATTTTGGCCATAAATATCAGCATTCTGCTCACAAACATGATCATTTTAACCTGATTGTCAATAAAAGCTGAGACAGAGACATTAATAATGTCTGATAATAAAACTGCATTGAATGTGAGGAATGTGTTCATTATTATATTTTAACTGGACAGACCTCCACCAATAAGACTGAACGATTGTTATATCTAAACTAAGCATTTAAATATCATCTTACTAAGAGTTATTATTGGAGAGAGTGACTTCTGATATTTATGTAATTGTATGTAAGTTGTCTGCTATACTGTTATAAAGATCTCTTTGATTTGCATTGCAAGCATCAGCATTTTGGCCATAAATATCAGCATTCTGCTCACAAACATGATCATTTTAACCTGATTGTCAATAAAAGCTGAGACAGAGACATTAATAATGTCTGATAATAAAACTGCATTGAATGTGAGGAATGTGTTCATTATTATATTTTAACTGGACAGACCTCCACCAATAAGACTGAACGATTGTTATATCTAAACTAAGCATTTAAATATCATCTTACTAAGAGTTATTATTGGAGAGAGTGACTTCTGATATTTATGTAAGTTGTCTGCTATACTGTTATAAAGATCTCTTTGATTTGCATTGCAAGCATCAGCATTTTGGCCATAAATATCAGCATTCTGCTCACAAACATGATCATTTTAACCTGATTGTCAATAAAAGCTGAGACAGAGACATTAATAATGTCTGATAATAAAACTGCATTGAATGTGAGGAATGTGTTCATTATTATATTTTAACTGGACAGACCTCCACCAATAAGACTGAACGATTGTTATATCTAAACTAAGCATTTAAATATCATCTTACTAAGAGTTATTATTGGAGAGAGTGACTTCTGATATTTATGTAATTGTATGTAAGTTGTCTGCTATACTGTTATAAAGATCTCTTTGATTTGCATTGCAAGCATCAGCATTTTGGCCATAAATATCAGCATTCTGCTCACAAACATGATCATTTTAACCTGATTGTCAATAAAAGCTGAGACAGAGACATTAATAATGTCTGATAATAAAACTGCATTGAATGTGAGGAATGTGTTCATTATTATATTTTAACTGGACAGACCTCCACCAATAAGACTGAACGATTGTTATATCTAAACTAAGCATTTAAATATCATCTTACTAAGAGTTATTATTGGAGAGAGTGACTTCTGATATTTATGTAATTGTATGTAAGTTGTCTGCTATACTGTTATAAAGATCTCTTTGATTTGCATTGCAAGCATCAGCATTTTGGCCATAAATATCAGCATTCTGCTCACAAACATGATCATTTTAACCTGATTGTCAATAAAAGCTGAGACAGAGACATTAATAATGTCTGATAATAAAACTGCATTGAATGTGAGGAATGTGTTCATTATTATATTTTAACTGGACAGACCTCCACCAATAAGACTGAACGATTGTTATATCTAAACTAAGCATTTAAATATCATCTTACTAAGAGTTATTATTGGAGAGAGTGACTTCTGATATTTATGTAATTGTATGTAAGTTGTCTGCTATACTGTTATAAAGATCTCTTTGATTTGCATTGCAAGCATCAGCATTTTGGCCATAAATATCAGCATTCTGCTCACAAACATGATCATTTTAACCTGATTGTCAATAAAAGCTGAGACAGAGACATTAATAATGTCTGATAATAAAACTGCATTGAATGTGAGGAATGTGTTCATTATTATATTTTAACTGGACAGACCTCCACCAATAAGACTGAACGATTGTTATATCTAAACTAAGCATTTAAATATCATCTTACTAAGAGTTATTATTGGAGAGAGTGACTTCTGATATTTATGTAAGTTGTCTGCTATACTGTTATAAAGATCTCTTTGATTTGCATTGCAAGCATCAGCATTTTGGCCATAAATATCAGCATTCTGCTCACAAACATGATCATTTTAACCTGATTGTCAATAAAAGCTGAGACAGAGACATTAATAATGTCTGATAATAAAACTGCATTGAATGTGAGGAATGTGTTCAGCAGCAGACGCACGGCGGTCTGGATCTCTCTCGATGTGATGGTGGAGCGCTTGTTGTAGTGAGCGAGACGAGACGATTCACCGGCGATGCGCTCGAAGAGTTCATGATGCCCATCGCCTCAGAAGAGATCCCGGTGTCAGGATGAACCTGCTTCAGCACTTTATACACATAGATAGCGTAGCTCTCCTTCCTGGACTTCCTGCGCTTCTTTCCTCCTTTACCGGCGGGTCTTAGTGACGGCCATCTTTGAGCCCTTCTTACTTCGCGGGTTCAGGCCTGATGTTCAGGTCAGAGTCACTGGAAGTTGTTTAACTGTTTTTCATGCCACACGAGCTTTTATACACTCTAATATACTAATTTCAAAAAGGAAAACGGCGATCTGTGATTGGGTATCTCCATGGACCAACCCACAGAATGATTTCATTGGTCACATTAAAGCCAATCAGAGGTTTTAACATGTAAATCCCTCCCATCGCCTCACTTCACATCTACCCTCTCCCCATTCATTTCTGTTATTTTTGTTTGATTTTCCGGAACGATGTAGCCTAAATTAAGGAAAAGAAAAAAGATAAAAAGACAAATTTACAACAAACAAAAGAGTTTCCAGGGGGAGGAAAGTGTTAAGCAACAAAACAAAAACAAGATATATATATATATATATGTATGTATGTGTTTAATTTATATATGTATGTATGTGTGTATATATATATATATATATAATCAAATAAATATATAGTAAAATTCACAAACTAATTGAAATATAAAGTGGGGGAACTATGACGTCACTCTGCAGGCGGATCCAATAGCGTCTGTCTGCGGACTGCAAGAGAGGGGCGTAACTGGAAGGAGGCGTAACTTGAAGAAGGGGGCGTAACTTGAAGTTCTCCAAATCACACAGAACCACGCGAGATGTCAAAACGAGATGTTGTTGGCAAGATGGCAGCTTGACGGGAGTATATTCCCCCCGAAATAACCGTTTAAATTGAAGTGTGTAAGTCATTTTCATACAGTGGTATTGTTTCACAGACAAGGCTAGTCAAGAGTAGTCCCAGACTAAAATGCATGTCTGAGCTGTTTTAACTGAAAGCAACTTGAACTGACTGATCTTAAAATAATTGTTTTGTCTCAAGATGCACATCAGTAGTGTTTTTATCCAAGGCACGTTTATAAAAGCTACTTAAATGTCCTAATTGAACTATGACCTAATCCTGGCTTAATCTAAACCCTGTCTGTGACCTACATAATATATAGCATATTTGTGATTTTGCTGTAAAAACACGTTTTATAATGCATAACTAATGGGGGCTCCATTAAGTACACATACTCATGGTCTTCCTCCTCATCCTCTGGGTCAACGCTGTCCTCATTGAGAAGAGCAAGATTGTGAAGCACAGCACAGCGCAGCTGCAGAATTGACGCATCTGTGTTGAGATGGCAGTAGGATGTGGGGTTCACCGTCTGTAAATACATGATTGTTAGAACAATGAGTTTGAATGAAGCTTTGTTTCATCTGCTGTTGACTTGTATATTGTATGTATTTATTGTGATGCTTGCTTTTATTCATTCTTTTACTCATTTATTCATGTTTCTTATTGTTGTCATTAAATAAAATATATTTTATTAATTCATGTATTAATTGCTTGACTGAAAATTGATGTATTCACATCGACTGCATTTGTTCAACTAGTGTATATTCATGTATAGCTATGTCACGACAAAAATTACATTTTGCTTGTTTTAATAAAATGTCATTTTAAGTAAAAAAAAAAAATTATTGGTTAGCACTTATCATTATTATTGCGTGTAAGTGTTGAGGTGGGCAAACGATGCAATTCATTCTGGGGTAATCTTAATTTTTAAGTTGAAATACTTACATTTTTAGAGTATAAAATCAACAATCTTCTCCAAAGACGAGATCTTCGAGCAGCTGCCCGTCCTTTGTGCTGACATTTCAAACGCTGAGGAAAACCGTGCTAGATAGTTGAGTTAGTGATGCTATGAGGTGTTAGTGCACCTGTCCCTCTTTTATTATTATTATTATTATTATTGCCGAACTTATTACATAAAAGATCAGGGAAAGATGGTTGTATCTAACAATGAACAATCTTAATGACATAAAACAGTAAACAAAAATGTATGAGATTATATACACAGAAAAAAAAGCACAATGACAAGGTTAAATATCTTTGAATAATTCATCATGATGCTTTTTTTTAGAAGCCTGAGGGATGAAAAAAGTTAAATTCAACAAGAAAAAGAAGAAAACAGGAGATTTAAGACACTTTTGCTTGTGGATGAAAAAATAAAATAATTAACTAAATATTCAAGAGATAACAATTTTGGGTTTTCGTAATAAACATTTTTTAAAATGCTTTAAGGATAAAACTGTGGATCACATTAGTGGAGTTACAAATATAAGAACTTAAATCAACACAAAATGTATTACAATCACAAAATAAAAGGGCAGCTGTTTCTTCAACAAGACCACGAAATGAGCAAATTTCATCATTATCAAGATACTTTAGATTAATTAAACCTGTCACTCATATATTTTAAGTTGCTGCGCTTGTTATAACGTCTAAGGTCACATAATAACGTCAACATTGTGGATGATATCCAAATCGCATTCATACTCAACGCATTCAGGCTGTAGAGTATGTACTCTTTTAGCGCTTGTTAAGTAAGTACTTATTGAAGAAAGTATGCGGTTTAAGACGCAGCCCGACAACATCTCGTTTTGACATCTCGCGTGGTTCTGTGTGATTTGGACAACTTCAAGTTACGCCCCCTTCTTCAAGTTATGCCTCCTTCAAGTTACGCCCCTCTCTTGCAGTCCGCAGACAGACCCTGTAACTTTGATGAATTTTGAAGCCTAAATAAAAGCGCCAGAACTGAAAAGCTAAACTTAGGCTATAAACGAACTACAGCACCACGGTCGCGCGCCTTCAGCGTCACCACCAGCGCGCTCCCGACAACTGTTTCAAACTTATTTTAACACGTTCAGTGAAGGAATTTCTCTTTTAATCCATGCTACATGAACAGTTTCATATAAACTGGAATAAATACAAAACTAGAGCCAAAATAAAACTGAAATGAGGCATTAGTAATAAATAGTATAGTGAATAAATGAAATAATCTTAACTAAAGGACATTTAAAGCATGTATTTCTGTACATTTCGAAATAAGGTGCATTAAAAGTGAATATAATCCTTGATTAATATGAATATTTTAATTAAAAACTTATCCCCACGTATTTAATATTTTAAATAACAGCAGAGTGAGCGAGTTTTTGTATATGGTAAGATTAAACTTATTTTAGTGAATAAAGTACCACATTTCAGCTCTCGTTTTGTTAGGGTGGGTACACAAGATGTTATTTTATCCTTGCTTCTAGGCAGTGGCGGATTTAGCAAATTGGGGGCCCAAGGCGAAGGTATGTATGGGGCCCCCCCCATCCAATCTTTAAAAAGAAAGTACTGACTAAATGGTGGATAGGCAGGTAAAGCTAATCTACGGGGAAGTAAAGGTTGGAGAGGAGAAAAAAAACCTTCCCCTTTAAACCCTGCATACACTTTACTCCAAAATGAAGATGGAAAGCAGAGAACACAGTGTAGCACAATACAAACTAACAGTCACGATGGAACCCAACAGAGAATAAGGTTTCAGATAACACGTCTTTGCCAAAATGCCAGGAAACCAGCACTGTTTATTCTTTTTTTTAAGATCAAATCAATATAACCAGCAAGAAAAGTTAGGGTAAACCCCCACAAACAGTCATATACTTAACAAATACTGTCAAGACGAATAATTTACTTTGTATGTGTGAGTGAGTGAGTGAGGTTGCAGTTGGTATTACTTGAGATTGACATTTCAAACATTCTACAAACAAACCTATGTACATGATAGTGTGTGTGTGTGTGTGTGAGGGAGAGAGGGCCATTGCATAAGCAGACCCATGTACAGGATGCAGGGTATGACAGCAAGTGTGTGTGTGTGTGTGTGTGTGTCTGTCTGTCTGAGTGAGTGAGTGAGTGAGTGAGTGAGTGAGTGAGAGGGGTAAGAGGGGCGAACTGGGAGAGGTGAGGTTGCATTTGGCTCCAAGCAAATCCATGTATATCCACGTGAGTGTATGTGAGTGAGTGAGAGAGAATGAGACCGTTTTACATGTAGAAATTACATGTTTTTTTTCTGTAGTATTTACTTCACCACAAAATCATTTTTATTAGGGTATGGCTAGGGCTATTACTAGCAGAAGTAGGCATTTGACTCACCAAAGCCCCATCATCGTCATCATCGGTGTCAAAATGTCCATCACTGGACAACTCTTCCACCTCATCTGTGTCAAAGTCGATAACACTGTCGGTGACGGCGGGCGGCAACAACGTGATGTCCTTTTCATTGATTTCTTGGTTAATGTTATCCTCAACTACAACTAGCGCCACTTCACAGCTAGCTGTTGCTGATGCTGCTGTAGCGGCATGTTCAACGCTTTGGGCTGTCTGCATCCCCAACCCCAACAACAGTAGCCGTAAAAAAGTGTGTCATCTTCAGCAGCGTTGCCAAATACTTATCTGTGTCTTTTCGTTTTTTTCTCTTATTTGAGCCGCTTGGGTAACATCGTTTCATTTTCGCGTCTTGCTTCGTCTCTGTTTGTGTACTTCCCAGTCCTCCTGTCACTGTGTGTTTATCTTTCGCGCCGCGCACCGTCACGGACTGGTCCATTTCATTATGAAAGTAGGGGCTGTATATGTGTAGGGACAGATAACCATGAACTGGACATTTTAACTACTACTTCAATGTTTCAACGTATTTCTTAAGAATATTAATACGATTCATCATGCTTTTGAAGCGTTCATGATGATAAGGTTTTTTTGTTTGTTTTTTTTTTAGGTTGGTTGGGGGCCCCCCTACTTCGACCGCCGGTAGGGGGCCCCAAGCAACCGCCTACCTATGCCTCTATGTTAAGACCGCCACTGCTTCTAGGAAATCCTCAATCTATATGCTTTCTAACAGCTTCATGTTGCCGTAAACTTAATTTTAACGTGGCTTTAAGCACTATGCATCATTAAAGTTTCGCTTTCAGCACGTAAAGCCGGTAAATGTAGTGTTTACATGGAATAATCATAATATGAATTAAACGGTAAAGGATAAAACAAGCTCCATCTGGGGAGCATTTGGGGGGGGGGGGGGGGAATTGTGGAACAAAAATATAAAATGCAGGAAACTATTCATTGGTTATTCTAAAATTAATTGTATTACAAATTAAACTACAACTGGAAAATACTGTAAATTGATCAACTGTTCGGTGTGATGGCGTTGAATGTCTCCGACAGGCCTGTAGTCCTGTTTAGCAGCTTGTTAGCAACCGTCTTTAAGAAACATAACAGCTTAAAAAAAAATCAGGAGTGGGGTGTAACTGGTGTGTTTTATGTCGTAGAATAAAACGTGAAAGTATCTTGAGCTTGTGTGAACCACGGACCTTATTTCAGGGATTTAACCAAAATCCCATTCAAAAAACCCATTGACTCTGGGACCAGAAGTGCTCAAATAACTCGCTTCCGGGTTTTCGCCTACAAAGTGACATCATAGTTCCACCACTCTATTGTGAACCAGATTTGGTAAACTCTATAATAACTACAGGGTTACTCTATTTTATTTGAACTTTTAACCCTCTGGCCCTCTTCGGTCATTTTTGACTGAAAAAATTTATATTTTTAAATTTTAAAAATCTTAGCCTCATCGGAATGAGATGACACTTGGTGACTTTTGTCACATTAGAAAAATGAACACACACACAAAAAAAAAAAAAAAAATTCATGGACATGATTCGGATATGTTAAAAGAAAAAAAAAGAAAAAGAAGTGTCACACTTGACTTCTTCGCGGTCAAAAATGACAGACATAGGAAATGAATGGGAAATACGAAAAAATTTGAAAACTCTGTGAATCTTTTGGTGGCACAAACTACAAATCAGCCACTGGTCAGAAAAAAAGTGTGCAGCAATCAAGGGGTGACTCTCTAGAATATCAGGAGTGCAAAATAGACACTCACGCAAGTGCACACACACACACACACACACACACACACATATACACACAGAAATGAACTGGTAAGACTGCAACAGAGCAAATTTTGAAAATGTTAACATTTATTGAATTACATTGAATAAAATATCAATTAGTTACAAAATGTTTGTATAAAGTGTTTTGAATTATCACTATCTATTCCTTATTTTGTTGTTAATTATCAAATACTGAGCAACAAAAATGATTTCTGTGTTCCCTTTCTAACAAGATTTTAATGTTTTACTGTAATCATAATGTAAAACCTGATACTTATCGAACCAAAAATATCTAAACCTTGACAAAAAGTAGTCTTTAAGAATGTCTAGATATATATCTAATAGAAAAACCTAAAAAAAAAACAGGAATCCAAAAGCCTCTCTCTCTCTCTCTCTCTCTCTCTCTCTCTATAGGGTGCTAATACAAGAGGTTGAGCAACATTACAAAAGTTTTTGTTTTTAATGCCTCCAGATGGCCCAATTCTCAGTAAAAAAAAATAATGGGATTTTAAATGCCTTCACTCTATTTTCATGTGCAATATTGCATTTATTAAAAAAAAAAAATAGTAAAGAAATAAAAAAAAATATTAATTATATTGGAGAAAATAGCTCATTAAAGTTGATAAATATTGCATAGTATCATAAAATATCATAAATAATCAAAAAAAATATTACTGAACAAAAGTGTACTACATTGATTTTCCTGAAAAAAAAGAAAAAGAAAATGTATTAACACTTAATCCTGAAAACGTTGGTTTGTTTTAATAATGACCACAAACACTTTAACATAATAAGTGTTCCATTTACTTAACGAAGAAAATTGCTTTCGAGTCCAACTACCACAAACAGACTTAACTTACACAAAAACGAATGGTTTAACGTTTGGAAACTTGTTCTTTGAGTGAATTCGTTGGTTTTGTTCAGGAATCTCTTAACCTCCGAATCCGTAACTGCGGTCAAGCCAGCCGCCACTCCGAAATACATGGTCAGTCTAGCCGCTGCGCTGTTTTTTTGTGCGCGCATATACAGTGCATTGCGGCGATCTTCCGCTGGTCTTTCGCCTGATTTTGGGTGAGTGACAACCTGAGAAGGTCTACTATCAATCTGCAGTGAAACTAGTCTGTGGTAACAGGGACATTCCTTTTTAGAGCTATCTGAAATGCCCAGGAAAATAACCTTTATATGAGATTTTGGAGGGCTTTTATAATCTCATGTAAAGGTTATTTTCCGGGGCATTTCAGATAGCTCTAAAAAGAAATGTCCCTACAGACTAGTTTCACTGCAGATTGATAGTAGACCTTCTCAGGTTGTCACTCACCCAAAATCAGGCAAGTCTGCTGTTGCATTACAAAATAAAAGCCCACACGCTGGTGACGCCTGCTGGTCAAAAGTGTGTAAATGCAACAAAAACATGTATAAAAACAGATTTTAAAACCCCACTGCAAATGTTTTATTGAAAGTATAATACATTAAATGCCATAAAAATGATACCATTAAATATGAAGTGTCAATCTGTATAATATGTGGCTTTTAAAATATTTTATATTAATTTACAGGGCTTGTTTTGTTTTGTTTTGTTTTGTTTTATGGAGAGGTTAGTTACTTTTTACTACGATAAAACCATATTTGAATTAAATGTTTGGTCAATAGGCTATTAAACAAGGATATGATCGTCCTGTAAGTATAACAGCAGAAATTACCAGGCCGGCTCCCTTTGCAGGCATTTGTAATAACAGGTAATGTTTAAAAAAAAAAAAAACAATAGACACCACGACAAAATTTGTAATGGTTTTACTGGTTAAAATGGGACTTGTATTGGTTTTAATGGAAACTGTAATGGACCCTGTGGGTCTCTGGTAATTGGTCACCTTCTATCGGTGGCTTGTTAAAACCAATAAATTATAATGGAATATGTCCCAAAACACACTACAGAAAACCATTTTTTAATGGTTTTAATGGTTAAAAGTTGATGGTTTGTAATGTTTGTAATGGTATTTGTGATTTATTTGTGATTAATGTGTGATGGTTCTATTGTTTTTATTCAGCAGAGTTGCCTCATTGTTTTTATATAATGCATTTTAAGACATTTTAAAGGCTGTTGTTGGCTTAGGTTTGTTTTTATAACCACAAAAAAATATTATCTTAATACTTATTCTTAAATTATTATTTGAAGTAAAAAATAAACATTTGCGGTTACCATGGCTACAAGAACCATGTTTTTTTTTTTTTTTTAAACCATGACTAACTTTCGTAAGGGAGCATGGAAACTAGGAGAGAACATGCCGTGGTGAAAGTATTACCGACATTAAAACACGTTATTAACCTCAACACCCAAAAAAGTTTCACAGGATTATGAATGTAGCCTATGCTCTTTTCTTTTCTTTTCTTTTCTTTTCTTTTCTTTTCTTTTCTTTTCTTTTCTTTTCTTTTCTTTTCTTTTCTTTTCTTTTCTTTTCTTTTCTTTTCACCGGATTGCTGATGTCTTTTCACGGGCATTGTTGTCCATCAATTATGAGCATTTACATTTAGCCGCAAACATGAGGTGCGCGCGGTCGCAGGCGAAGACACGGATGAGGAATGGCGCCTTACGTGTTTTTTTTTTTTTGTTTTGTTTTGTTTTTGGCGCAACTGCATGGTGCCAGTGTTGCCAACTAATTTTCAGAGAAAGTTGCTAAAGGAAGGTCAATTTGTTGCTAAAAGTTGCTAAATGTCATTGTGATGTCATTGCGCGATTACGTCATTGCGTAATCACGGCGCAAAATTGTCACATCATCAAATCTCAGCAAAAATATATATTTTATATATGTTCATTTAGATTGTAAAATATTATGCATAATAAAATATTAAAATATAAATAACTATTTTAGATACATTGAATTATTGAACACTTACACTTAATTAATTTAAGTAGTTTTTAATCGCTAGTAAACTAGTAATACTACACATTCTCAACAATTATGCTTTACGCAGTGTATTAGTAGTTAGTTAGTATACACTCCAAGAAAAGTCTGTAAAAATAAGGCACAATCTACTATATTACAGTTTTTCTCGATTGCTAACACAATTCATGAAACAATTCACCATTTTCTCACAGCCATAAACACAATCTCAAAATTACACACTAACTTGTGCAAACTTCAAACTTCAAAACAAAATCAAATAGTTTAGTCAAAAACATATTCTCTTTTGTCAGACTCAAACTTTCGCCTCAGATGAGACACAAAGCTGTCAAATACTCAGACTACGTTCCTGTCTAGAGAACACTAGTGAGATCAGTTCAAAACACTGTTACAAAAACCTCCTTTTGGGAAACAGGAATCCTTTTGCTAGTCAAGGATTCCTGTAGCTCAAATAGTAGAGCATGGTGCTAGCAACGCCAAGATCATGGGTTCGATTCCCAGGGAAAGCAAGAGCTGATAAAATGTAAAAACTGTAACTTGAATGCAATGTAAGTCGCTTTGGATAAAAGCGTCTGCTAAATGCATAAATGTAAATGTAAATGTAGTCAATGTCTGTTACAGTATACAGCATAAATAAAGGAGTGCAGATACAGTAAAATTCAGCAATTAACTTTAAGAAAGGTTTACTTTCATTACACGACTGTAAAGATATCTTACAGTAGATGAAAAGCACTTGAAGAGAAAAGTTCAAAGATCAAACAACTGAATATACAGTAAACACACACTGGACTATACTGTCAGTTACTGTGAATTAATAAATAAATAAATTCATTCATTCATTCAGCATCCTCAGCCAAATTGCATTACAGTATTGGTAGTATTCTTATTTGTTATAGCGGTTTCTTAGTCTTCTGAGAAAAGACTTCTCTGCCTCCCCTAGACAGACAACTCTCAGTTCTGCAAAAATAGAGTAGATGTAAGGACTACTTGGCTACAAATCATTTCAACAGTACTGTAATGAGTTTGAGGGTGTACATGTGCTACATTATTTACTGTACATAGAATAATGAAAGTTGTCTCATCTGAAGTACTGCTGCTATGTACTGTAATTATATTGTATGTGTCAGTAGTATTGAAACCTTGTAGATGAGCCTGTAGGCCATCTTCCCTCACGGTCAGTCCATGCAGAAGAATATAGTCAACTATAGTGCTTTGTATTTCATCAGGAACAAACGACCTTTGACCTCATCCCCTTAATTTTTTCTTTTCTCCTCCTATTCCTCTTTGTCTCCCACTACCAGGATTCATTTTCCAAAACACATAATCACTTGTGCTCCTGTGCATATCATCCTGAGATTCTGACATGTGTGTCATCAGTTTTGCTACTGAATGTTCACTCATGGATAAACATGTGCTGTTTGAGTTCATTTTTTGATGCTTGAGGTAGTTATATTGTGTGTTTGTGTTTTCTAAATGAGAACATGGTTAAACCTGTGCAAAATGATGGCGTTTTTGTGTAGAGTTTTGCAGAAAACACTGAGCAAATTGGAACGTGTGCAAACAGGTGAAATGTGTTAAACGTTTTGAGAAACATGTCTTTGTTTTGAGAACTGTATGAATGGTTTGGAAAAATGGGCCAAATGAATCAGTTATAGTGTGTTAGCAATCGAGAAAAACTGTAATATGAAATAATTTTCTGTATTGGTTTTTACCTGCATTTTAAATTACGCATTGTGTTTTCGGGTTACAGTGGATAATGGATAACGTCCTGGAAAATTACTAGTATCTTTTCCATTTTTCTTACAGCGTACTAACTGATCAACAATCGCAAGTACAAGCTAACATAGTGTATTATAAATGAACAGTTATTATTATTATTATTATTAAATTGAACAATTGCAAATAGCAGCTAACTTAATGCATGTGATGTGTGTACTGCTAGGCATCTTTTGTTTTCTTCTTTTTGTGTAATTTGGATGGAAAATGTGTGCCTTTTTATTGTCTGAGTCACTTATCAAAAGTTGCTAAAAGTTGCCAAATAAATGTAAAAAAATGCTAAATTTGTTGCTAGGTGCTTTTCGAAGAAAAAGTTCCTAGGGTAGTCTGAAAAGTTGCTAAATTTAGCAACAAAATTGCTAAATTGGCAACACTGGATGGTGCCCCCTGTGAGTTGGTGCCCAAGGGAGCGGCGGTGCTGCTTGCAATGCACATTGTGGAAATAAACGGGGTTTAAAGGCACAATATGTAAGATTTTTGTAATAAAATATCCAAAAACCACTTGTACGTAGACGCCTCATGACGTGCTGGAACTTAATTCAGCATCGCCGCCATATTGGTTGGTTCTCCTCACTCTACGCTAGCACCGGAGTCAACGGAGAGCGAGCAACTATGCCCGTATTTTGTGCAGTTTACGGTTGTAATAACCGGCGCAGTATTGATACCAGATCGCGTGGGATTACCTGATTCATCAGTGAAGGTGGTCAGAGCAGCAGAGCGTGTGATTTGCAGAATTGCAGAATTGCACATTGCAGAAACCCAATTCGGAATTGTTCCATCATTTCATGCTTGTGTTATTTGTGGTGTCTGTATTTCACAAAGTAAGGCGCACCACATCACAAAATTAACTACACTGGAGTTACAGAGTGCCAGCATACGCAAGAAGCTGTGCAAAACAGTTCTTCTTCAAGGGTTTTAGCTCCCCAGCCCCAGTTGCAGGCCTGACAGGGTGGTGTAAGATGCTGGAATGACCTGGAATTATAACGCTTACTTTTCCAGGCCTTTAAAAAAAATGTACTGAGCTGGTACAGTATATATGGGAGCTTGTATGTATGTGTGTTACAGAAGGGTCGTGTGAGTGTGTGTGTGTGTGTGAGTGTGAGTGTGTGAGTGTGAGTGTGTGTGTGTGTGTGTGTGTGTGTGTGTGTGTGTGTGTGTGTGTGTGTGTGTGTTTGAGTGTGTGTGTGAGTGTGAGTGTGTGAGTGAGAGAAATGAATTCAAATGAACAATCAAACTTGTTTCTTTATTAAAATATAAAATTAATTCATTAATACATTTATCAATATGCCATAGCCTACCATGTGTCTTTGTTAAAGAGCATAATACAAAGTCTTTTAGCATGAAATCACGTACTTTTCAATGTGTGAAAGCATCCTGTATCATAACTAAATCTCTGCCGTTTGTAACAAACCAAACCGTGTGAAAATCCGGTAAAAATTCGGGGAGTTATGATTATTGTAGTTGGGGATACACCTTCCTCAGTAGAAATAAATGCATGGGGGGCGTATTGGGGACCCATCCAAGATGGCGGCCGCGCTGATACGTCAGCTCCAATAGGCAGCGTCAGTCTATGAGGCGTCTAGTATATTATGGGTGTTTCTCAAACGGAAGGCTGCATCCTACCGAGGCTGTCCTTCCTAGTTCAGTCCTTCAGAGTCTTGTAGGCTAGACTCCTCATCGGCATATAAACGCTAGAATGAGACGCTCTAGTAAGTGCGCGTGGCTACGTCACATATGTTCCCGCCCTTACCGTCACGGCACAAAAACACTAATAAAACTTAGTTTTGGAAAAATACCTTTGTATTACAAATCTTTATATTATTTGGCTTTCTATTAATGCAATACAATGAAAAATCGCCATCTATGATCTCCCTGTGGCATAAATTATTGGCAGTTTAGCGTTTAGTAAGTAATTTACACCAAAACAAAAGATAACATCTATCCTTTCATGTCCGAAAACATTATTTTTGTCTTAGATAATAAATAATAAATTCAGACAACAGAGAAGTCAACTTCCGGGCTTTCTTATTCTTAACAAATTTTAACGATTTATATAAGAGTTTTACCTCATTACACCATTGGATAAAATTAGGTTTAGATTTAAACCATCTGCATTTGTGAATAAAAAACTTCCCAAAACATACCAGGAAATTAATCAACAAAATCTTTGTTTTCAAGAAAAATACCGAACCTGACTATCTTCACATTAAGTGCTGGGAATTCAACATCTCTGGAACATAACCAGTTTTGCATCTCTCTCCAAAAGGATTGTACCGTATCACACACAAAAAAACACATGATCTAAAGTTTCAATGTTTGTTTCACAAAAAACACAATTATTTACATCAAAATTAAATTTTAATCTCAAAAATTCGTTAGTAGGGTAAATCTCATTTAAAATCTTGAAGCTCACCTCTTTAGCCTTTGGAGGGAGGGGGAAAGACAAATAATTTGTTCAAATTTTTTTAATTTCAAAATCTTTAAACACATATTCCCGTCTAATTGGATTTGGATAATAAGTCTGTGAAATAAAATTTCTAATAACTTTATTAGAACATTGTTTTTCCACAAAAATCATAACTTTGTAAGGAAAGCTGCCTCAATTCTGGGGAAACTTGGGAGTTCACAATATCTTCTCTAACCATTAATCTCAAAGGAACTGGAATGGCTCTAATCATTCTATTGTAGATATTAACAGAACACTGCAGTTGGAATTTCTCACAAAACTCTCTATATAGTAACAAATTTCCATTATCATCCAAAAAATGGGCAATGGCCCAAATCCCTTTGGATTTCCAATCCTCAAAAAAAACAAAACAGACTTTCTGCCAAACGTTATGTATCTATTATTCCAAACTGGAGTGTTATGAGGCGTAAAGTTATGCTTGAACAATAATTTCCAATAAAGCAGCACTTGCTGATGGAAGTCAGAAAGTTTCACTGGTAATGTGTTACATTCAAAATCACAACGTAGAAGGAAATTAATTCCACCTAGTTTTTTTAAAATTGCACTGGGGACAATAAACCAAAAAGAGTGGTTATTACAAACGAATAATTTTAACCATTTTAATTTCAGTACACCATTCATAATGTCAAAATCAATCGCATTTACCCCTCCTTCTTCATACTTTTTAATCATGTCATCCTTTCTTATGTACTGACATTTATTCCTCCAAATAAATTTTAAATTCATCTTATTTATTGCTTTAATCATCCGTGTTGAAATGGGTAAGGAGAAGGCTGGGTAGATGAGTCTGGACAAACTATCCATTTTGGACAAAATAACTCTTCCAAAGATTGTAAGATCCCTCAATATGTGGAATATTTTTCTTGGATTTTAGCAAAAAAAAAGATCCGACTCATCAGAGGAAAAATCTGAAGAGAATAATTTAGAATAAAACAGAAATACTTCTGTTTCAATTCTTCTTAAATCTTTGCATTCTTCATCTTGTATCATTAAACTATCAATGGAGTTTCTTTGCTGCCTATTTTTTTCTAAATTACTAAAATATGAAGAGTTCTTTTCTCCGTCCTCAATCCACCTGGCACGCGACCTTACAAAGGCCCCTTGTGCCCTCTCCAGATAAAGATGATCTCATTTATTTTGAAGCTCCATCAACCTATTTTTTTCCTCATTATTTAAAACAGGTTTAATACAACACAAACTTATTTCACGAATTAGGTTATTTTCAAACTCCTTTTTTTCTTTATTAATTTTCTTAGAGAAATGTATGGAGAATTCTCTAATTTTGAATTTTAAAAATTCCCATTTACTTACATTACAATCAAAAGAATCATCTATTTCTATACTTCTAATCAATTCCTTGATTTTACTGCAAAATTCTTCATTTTGTACAAGACGGGCATTGAACTTCCAATAACCTTTGTTTCTAAATTGCTTAAATGTGGGTTCTAAAACAAGATCTATAAAGCAATGATCTGTTAACGGAGCCTTAAAAATTGAAGATTGACACACATATTTTACAATATTATCACTAATCAACCAATAGTCAATTCTGGATTTGCTCTCTCCATTAGGTTGAAACCAGGAAAAACATTCAGCATCAGGATTTAACTCTCTCCAAATGTCATTCAAATTACTTTCTGTCTTTAAAAATTCAATGATAACATTAAGTCGCTGTTTGCTAAGTCTGGGAGGCCATCTGTCCTTCCACTCATCTGGAACCATATTCCAATCCCCTCCTACTAGAACATTATCAGATGGGTACTGTACTTTAGTTTCTGCAATCATAATAGAAACATCTTCTATTAATTTCTGATTTTGAGCTGCATTGTTAAAGCCATAAATATTAAATTAAATTAAAAAAAGACCATCAATTTTTAGTACCACCATTAACCAATGACCACTACCATCAGCTTTATGAGTAATGACTTCCCCCGGACATTTGTTGAAGCATATTGCCACACCTCCAGAACGGTTAGAACCATGACTGAAAAAAATCGTATCACCCCATTGATTAGTCCAAAAAGAGGCATCCAAGTCCGACGAATGAGTCTCTTGTAAAAACACACAATGAGCTTTTTGCCCTTTACAAAACAAAAAAACTGCCTTCCTCTTAACAATGTCTTTCAAGCCCCTAACATTAAGAGAACCGAAAACAATTTTGGCCTTGACCATTAGCTCCAGAACAAAAAGAAGAACAAATAAATAAACACACAAATTAAACTATGAAACCTGCAAACACTAACTAACACTCAGTATCTGCTTAACCTGTAACTTACAGATACAGCTCCAGTTGCCCAATAAAAAAAAAATTATTAGTGAGCCCATCTGTCCCTGGAGATTAGTTTAAAGTCATCTTCATAACAACCGAGTCCAGTTCTTCAATTCTAAGATCTGAATCACATAACACTTTAAAAGAGTTCTCAATATGTGGAATATTTTTCTTGGATTTTAGCAAAAAAGATCTGACTCATCAGAGGAAAAATCTGAAGAGAATAATTTAGAATAAAACAGAAATACTTCTGTTTCAATTCT
>NC_081161.1:43999732-44037264 GCF_012432095.1 Onychostoma macrolepis
CTCCTATCAACATATTTCCAACTTCACCACATTTTAAAAACATTTTGAAAGGTCCTCAAACTCCATCAGAAATTATGTATTTATCTCTTAATATATAAGTTATCTTTTCCATTAACATATTTGATACCATTTCTTTCATCCATCGTCCTATGTTTGGTGCATATACAGGTGCTGGTCATATAATTAGAATATCATCAAAAAGTTGATTTATTTCACTAATTCCATTCAAAAAGTGAACTTGTATATTATATTCATTCATTACACACAGACTGATATATTTCAAATGTTTATTTCTTTTAATTTTGATGATTAGAGCTTACAGCTCATGAAAGTCAAAAATCAGTATCTCAAAATATTAGAATATTACTTAAGACCAATACAAAGAAAGGATTTTTAGAAATTTTGGCCAACTGAAAAGTATGAAAATGAAAAGTATGAGCATGTACAGCACTCAATACTTAGTTGGGGCTCCTTTTGTCTGAATTACTGCAGCAATGCGGCGTGGCATGGAGTCGATCAGTCTGTGGCACTGCTCAGGTGTTATGAAAGCCCAGGTTGCTCTGATAGTGGCCTTCAGCTCATCTGCATTGTTGGGTCTGGTGTCTCTCATCTTCCTCTTGACAATAAATTCCGGGTTCAGGTCAGGCGAGTTTGCTGGCCAATCAAGCACAGTAACACTATGGTCATTGAACCAGCTTTTGGTACCTTTGGCAGTGTGGGCAGGTGCCAAGTTCTGCTGGAAAATGAAATCAGCATCTCCATGAAGCTTGTCAGCAGAAGGAAGCATGAAGTGCTCTAAAATTTCCTGGTAGATGGCTGCGCTGACTGTGGACATCAGAAAACACAGTGGACCAACACCAGCAGATGACATGGCAGCCCAAATCATCACAGACTGTGGAAACTTCACACTGGACTTCAAGCAACATGGATTATGTGCCTCTCCACTCTTCCTTCAGACTCTGGGACCTTGATTTCCAAATGAAATGTAAAATTTACTTTCATCTGAAAAGAGGACTTTGGACCACTGAACAACAGTCCAGTTCTGTTTCTCCACAGCCCAGTTAAGATGCTTCTGACGTTGTCTCTGGTTCAGAAGTGGCTTGGTAGCCCTTTTCCTGAAGACGTCTGAGCGTGGTGACTCTTGATGCACTGACTCCAGCTTCAGTTCTCTCCTTGTGAAGCTTTCCCAAGTGTTTGAATCGGCTTTTGCTTTGCTTTCGGCTTGTGCACCTTTTCCTACCCAAATTCTTCTTTCCAGTCAACTTTGCATTTAATATGCTTTGATACAGCACTCTGTAAACAGCCACACCTTTCAGTAATGACCCTCTGTGACTTACCCTCTTTGTGGAGGGCGTCAATGTTCATCTTCTGGATCATTGTCAAGTCAGCAGTCTTCCCCATTATTGTGGTTTCAAAGAACAAGAGATACCCAAAATTTATACTGTAGGGATGGTCATTTATTCAAACTCAAATGTAAATATTCTAATATTTTGAGATACTGATTTTTGACTTTCATGAGCTGTATGCTCTAATCATCAAAATTAAAAGAAATAAACATTTGAAATATATCAGTCTGTGTGTAATGAATGAATATAATGAATATATTCACTTTTTGAATGGAATTAGTGAAATAAATAAACTTTTTGATAATATTCTAATTATATGACCAGCACCTGTATACTTTTCCAGTTTAAAGAAATAAGCCGTTTCGCTTGAAGAATACATATATTTATAAATATATACTCCATCTTTTTTAGCTTGATCTCCTTAGGATATAAATGAAATAAAAAGATTAAAGGTGACAGTGGTATGTTAACATCAGGATCTTTTCTATCATTCCTTTCACATCTTTCCAAAGATTCCTAACTTCTTCACACTCCCGTATACAGTGACATAGCGTTCCTTTAAAGTCGCTGCATCTTAAGCAAGTATCTGGGATATTTTCATTATATTTATGCAATACAACTGGAGTTATATAAATCCTCATCAACCATTTATATTGTAGCAGTTTCATTCGTGTGTTCATTGTTAGTGATTGAGCTTCCTTGCATGCTTCCATCCAGTCCTCCATCTGAATATCGTCCTTAAGATCCGATCTCCAAGCTTCCAGTTTACTGTTTGAAGAGTCCTTTGATCCTGACACCAGCGTATTATATAATGAAGAAATTAAACCTTCATTAAAACAATTTCTTGTCATTTCTTTTTCCAAAATAGACAATGGTGGCATATCGAGGGAATTATTTTGTGATTTGAGGATAACATTTCTTATTTGTAAATACTTAAAGAAATGTTTTGTAGGAATATTGTATGTATTAACTATTTCCTCAAATGACATAAGAGTATTGTTAAAGGAAAACGCCACCGTTTTTCCATATTCTAATATGTTCTTCCCTCAGCTTAGAGGAGTTGATTCGTACCTCTCCCGTCTCAGTAATCGCTGTAGCGCACGGCGCAACTATGCTAGCGTTTAGCTTAGCACCATTCATTCCTTAGGGTCCAAACAGGGATGAATTTAGAAGCCACCAAACACTTTCATGGTTTCCCTATTTAAAGACGGTTACATGAGTAGTTACACGAGTAAGTATGGTGACACAAAATAAAATGTGGCGATTTTCTAAGCGGATAAAAATAGATAACTATAATGTATGGCGGAAGAGCACTTTGCAGCACTTCATGAAAACACAATTGTTCTAAGTTGCACAGCCCAATAATACCAATAACAATTAGGACACTGTAGACCTCCTTTATTATATGGCAAATATAGAAGTGTTAGTCAACACTTCTGCTGTAGAACTGTTATCAAGTAATCTAACCCACCTACAGCACCTTTCACCAAAACCAAATCTGACCAATAAATCAAACAAATAAGACATTCAACCCGATCGAAGGCCTTTTCAGCGTCCAATGATAGTAGAGCAGTATCTCGTTCACCCCTCTGTTCATAAAGAGCATTTAGGACTCTTCGAACATTGTGAAATCCTTACGTTGTATAAAACCATTTTGATCCTCTCCTATTAAATTTGATAATGTAATGTTGATAACCTCTTAGCCATAACTTTACTTAATATTTTTGTGTCTGAATTTAACAAGCTAATTGGCCGCATATTTTCACACTTTGTGTTAGTTTTTCCTGGTTTTGGTAATAATGTAATTAAAGCTCCTCTCATTGATGCAGGCGAAAGATCTTGATGATGCGCCTCTACTATCATTTCCATAAAAGGAGTTTGCGGCTTCTCTTTAAATGTTTTATAGATTTCTATAGGAAGCCCATCTGGGCCCGCAGCTTTTCCTGATTTCATAGTCAATGGCTTCTCCAATTTCTTGTAATGTTAGGTCTTCATCTAATTTGTTCTTTTCTTCAGTTGAAATCTGAGGTATATTTAGACCATCTAAACATTGCATCTGGATATCTACATTTAGTGAGCACTCTGAGCTATAGAGTTTTTCATAACAAGTTCTAAATGCTTCATTGATCTCTACTGGGTGAACTATATTTCCAGTTGAACTCTCAGTTATTGTGATAGTACGCTCCGTTTGTTGTTGTCGAATTTGCCAAGCAAGCAACCGTCCTGTTTTGTCTCCATATTCATAAACATTTTGTTTCAACCTTAAAACTTTTGAAGCTGCTCTACTTGCTGACAATTCATTATATTGAGACCTGAGTAATAATAATTTATCTTTTGCTTCCACTATATCTGTAGTTTTCTGGAAAATATTATTTTCTAATTTTTTTATTTGATCTTCTAATTGTTTCATTTCTTGTCTACTTCCCAGGTTTTGAACTGCAAAACCCAATTATATGTCCTCGAATAAAAGCTTTGAATGCTTCCCATCTAATACAAGCAGATGTTTCAGATTTATTCATTTCAAAAAACAAATCAATTTGTTTGCCCACATATTCTACAAACTCTGGGTCATGAAGCCATCCTATCTGAAAACGCCATTTAGGGGGATTTTTAATGAATTTTGTAGTTTTGTATGATAAAGATTATTGTGAAAGTGAAAAAGTGAAAGTGAAAGTGAAGTGACATACGGCCAAGTATGGTGACCCATACTCGGAATTTGTGCTCTGCATTTAACCCATCCAACGTGCACACACACAGCAGTGAACACACACACACACTGTGAACACACACCCGGAGCAGTGGGCAGCCATTTATGCTGCGGCGCCCGGGGAGCAGTTGGGGGTTCGGTGCAGCGGATACATTATTTGTATCTGTATCTGTATCTGTGACAATCTCAAAATTATTTGTATCTGTATTCGGATAGATCCGGTTTAAGCCACGCCCACTTCCGGAAGTTCGTCAAATTACATGAAAATACCATGCAAATCTGTTCGATTCGTAGTTTTCATTTAACAAATATGCAGTGAATAACTAAAGAAAATATTCTTCGCTATTATTAAAATTATAACTTTGTAAATATCTTCTATTTAAAACTTTATCAAAAAAAAAAAAAACTATTCTTCTTATTTTCCAGTGGAACGTTGTGTACAAATTTGACAAGAGACAAGCATCCACAATCTTAAATAAGAGCACTAGTAGATCTGTGATCATTTAGCAACGACTTTTTTATCAACAGCGCGCAACAAATCATTTGGACCCTCCAAAAGCCTTGATCAAACATGGCTTTTCTTCGTCTTGTATAATTAAATGTAATGCCATTCACGAAAAGGGCTAATGTAATGCGTTTTTACAGTTGGATTTCGAAAAGGTTTGAAGTTAGGACCGTTTTAGGATATTTTCGTCGAGTTGATATAACTCCAGACCAGTCGCGTAGCTACGGGTGGGCCTAGGTGGGCCCGGGCCCACCCACTTTCATCTGTGGCCCACCCAATGAGAAGTTTGTAATTTTCCAAATGGATGTAATTTATTAAAAGATACTAATAAATGTCTTATTTCACTGTAACTTTATTTATTAATAATATCGATCGGAAACTTCTGAACCATGCATGTTTGAAACATCATATTAGCATAGGTACAGTGTTTGATCCGCTAAACAGATGCGTCCTTTGTGGAAAGAAACACATAAACATTGTGCTAGATCCTGGTCGCCACGACAAACTGCATCATTTGCAGCTGCGCACATTTCTGCGGTCCTCGATGCGCGTGAACTGACAGAGACATTTGATTATGAAATCATGAGGTAATGCTTTTTAATACATTTCCTTTAGTTAACGTTAGTTAATGCATTAACTAACATTAGCAATACATTTGTTACCGTGTTCAGCTTTGTTAACCAGCTCAGGCAAATTTGAACAGATAGCCTACAACTATTAATTTTAATAATGTCCTATTAGTAAATTTTGAAATGAACATTAACATAACAAATTACTAATGTTAATGCATGCTTTAGAAGTACTGTGTAATGAACATTTGTGCTGTATTTTTTGTTGGCAATATGACATGCAGTTTTCATATGCTACACACCTGGCCCACCCAGTTTTATGTAGGCCCACCCTCTTAAACATTTCTGGCTACGCTAGTGCTCCAGACAAAGCTCTGATTTCTGAGAGACCCCAACGCGGCTATTGGTTTGCGCTCATTTCATTCATATAGGCTATAGTTTACACTCATTCACTTTACACATCCAGGCCCATAGCCAGCTATGAGGTCCAGACCTCCGTAAATGTTTCATGTTCAAAAATAAAATTTGAAAACATAAGAAAAATTATTTAAAATCATGTCGCTGAATAAATTCATGTGGCTGACTCGCAGGAGTGAAGTGCAGGCTCCGCTCCGCCATGTTGCCAGATCTAGTTATTATTAGCTTCACTGGACTTGTTTTAATACTTAATGTAACAGAGTTAATAAAGTAATTAGGCCATTAATAAAGTGGGAAGATGAAGGTTGAGGTTAGAGACTATGTATCCTATTTGCAAAATACAAGATTTAAACTTATTTTGGTGCATTTTTCAGGAGATTGGTTGTGTTTGTTTTTTTGTAGCAATCTGGCAACACCAGTGTTGCCAACTTAGCAATTTTGTTGCTAGATTTAGCAACTTTTCAGACTACCCTAGCAACTTCTTTTTCAAAAAGCACCTAGCAACAAATTTAGCAATTTTTTAAAATTTATTTGGCTACTTTTAGCAACTTTTGAAAAGGGACTCAAATCTAAAGAGCAGTAGCCTAGTGACTGCAGAATTAACTCAAGATGAGCGATTCATTCATAAATTCTTAAGATCGCTGTAGAAACACAAACCGCAAGACTAAAGACAATGAGTGCAGGGGCGTGGCTATATAAGGTCTAAATAGCCAGGCACAGAAGCTGCAGCAGCAGCAAAAAATTGTTGGCTGGGTGCAGCAGCAGAAGCACGCATGTCACAATTTTTGATAAAATAATTAAAACAACAACCACAGTTAAAACTCAGTGAATGTAGCTGTTCATGAATTTTTGATCTGTAAGAGACTTAACTACATCTACCAACATGTCTCAATCAAAACTGTACAACCAGAAATACAGAAAAGAGTGGGAGTCTGTACCTGAATTTAAAGGGTGGCTGAAGCCAGTAGTTGGGGATAACTGCAAATCAGATATGCTTGCAAAAATGTATGACATCAAAAAACATTGTACTACAGCAAAGCATATAAATAAATCAAAACCATATAACCCAGCAAAGCAGTATACATTACCACAGCTAGTTAAGAAAATGGATAACTGCAAAAGTGCAGAAGCTACTATGGCAATGGCCATTGCGGAACATTGTTCACTGCTAGCATGCGACCATTTAGGTATGGCTTGCAAAGCTGCCTTTTCAGATTCTGTGGCAGCAACAAACTTCCACATGCACCGCACCAAATGCACAGAAATGATTAAGGGAGTATTGGCTCCTTATTTTCTGAAAATGATAACAACAGATGTGGGGGATGAGAAGTTCAGTCTGCTTTTGGATGAGTCGACTGATGTCAGTGTCTCAAAATACCTGGGTGTGCTGATTAGGTATTTTAGTGCTAAAAAAAGAACACTTGTGTCCACATTTCTTGGGCTGGTTGAATTGGAGGCGAGTGATGCAAAATCAATAGCAAAGGCAATAGTTGAGTTTCTCGAAAAGTGTAACCTTAAAAAAGAGAATCTTCAGGGTATTGGCACTGATAATGCCTCTGTGATGACTGGGGTGCACAATGGAGTCCACAAGATTTTAAAAGAAGAATGTGCTTTGCCCAATTTGGTACTCATTCGCTGTGTGTGCCATTCTTTACAACTGGCTGTCAGTGCAGCATCCAAAGAAACCATCCCTATATGTGTTGAATACTTAATCAGGGAAACCTACAACTGGTTTTCGATTTTCCCAAAACGGCGAGAGGCATACAAAGCAGTGTATGCCACCATTAATTGTGGTCAGAAACCCCTGCAGATCACCAAAGTGTGTGCCACACGTTGGCTATCGATTGAGCCTGCGGTAACTCGTATATTGGACCAATGGGAAGAACTGAAACTCCACTTTGAGTTGACCAAGACCAGTGAGCATTGCTACATGGCAGATGTGCTCCATGCCATGTACATGGACAAGACCAACTATGTCTACCTTACATTCTTAAAATCAATCCTGTCCAAGTACAAGTTGCAGTGAAGTCATTTGAGGGTGAACATACAGATCCTGTCAAGCTTTTGGACAATCTGGTTCACCTCTTATCATCAGTTTGCAGCAGAGTAGTCAATCCTATGGCAAAGATTGATGTCCTGAAGGATGCCATTGATGGTCATCTCAGACCAGCACCATATCTTGGGTACCTTTTTGAAAGCACAATATCCCAGCTCAGTCTTGCTCCAGAGGACGAAAAGGTCATTCGAGACGATGCATCAACTATGTTGTTGCTCTAAGCAATCTCGAAATCTGTTCAGTGTTAAGGAAACAATGAAGCACAATAAAAGCAACACTGAAATGATATAAAATAAAAGCAACACTGAAATGTAGCTGAGCTACTGGGGTACCAGCCCCAGACAATTGATAAAATTGTTTCCCAATGGAGAAACATACATTTGTTGAGGTGGGAATCAACTGAAAATACCATTGAGTTTTGGAGCGAAGTGTATAACTACATAGATGCTTCCGGGTCAAAACCATTCAAGAACTGTACAAAGCTGCACTGGCTGCCCTCTCCTTGCCACACTCAAATGCAGAGGTTGAACGGCTGTTCAGCCAAATGAGTGTGGTCAAGTCAAGGTTAAGAAATAGACTGTCACTGCACACTCTTAACTCCATACTCCTTGTGCGGTATGGACTGAAGCTGGCTGGTGATACTTGTTACCAGCATAAACTACCCAATGACATTCTACAACAGTTTGGCACCACCGCAGCATACAGTTTCAAAGCCATTCCATCCTCTTCTGCTGATACCAGCTCATTGACAGAGCAGCTGGACAGTGAAGATGAGGATGATTTGCTTGCTAACCTATGAATAATCAAAGAATGGAGTTTCTGGAACTAGTGGAATCAATGGCAGTGTACACTGAATTGTGAATGAAAAAAGTGCAAGAGGAAACACTGAACAGCTAACCAGACAAGAAGAACCACCATCCTAAGAGATGCCTAACAACAGACACATCATATCACATTCAAGTTAAAATGCTAGCTACAATTGTTTGATATAATTGTTCATTTACTGATACCTTGTTATTAACATGTATAATTGTTGTTCATTTAGGTAGCATATTAACTACCAATACAGTGCTTTAATTGTTGTTAATTGTTAATTTCACAAGTTAAAAAGAAAATAGACTACATAAACTGTGATTGTTCAAAAGAGTGTAACTGTTCAATATCAGTGTTATATTTAAAAATAAAAATATCTGATCAAAAGGTCTTGTGTTTGTATTACTTTTACAAATAGCCTACTACACGTATATATTTTTTTTTCAAACAAATCTAAATTAACATTTTAAATAATGTTTTTGCTGAGGTGGCCAGTCAATTTGAGAAAACTCATTGTGTTTTCTGTATATTACATGAAGATGCAGTTTTGTGTTGCGATTACGTAATGATGTCATGACACCGTGACGTCACAGCGTCATTTAGCAACTTTTAGCAACAAATCGTTCTGCCTTTAGCAACTTCCTCTGAAAATTAGTTGGCAACAGTGGGCAACACTGCTTCGCCGCACTGACAGCAGCAATCAAAAAAGAAGCGCGCGGATAGTTTATTGCTGAGGAGACCACATTCGTTACACAAACGCAATGATCACCATGATATTATCTGTACGAAACTGTCAAACGCTATCAAAACAGTACTAGCCATTATTATTGCACAAATCTGAACAACCGCAGACCTCGTGTTGTTCCAGCAAACGTGATTGTGTCTAAACCGTTCCCCATTCATTCTCGATGGTAGTGCTAAAACACTACGGATGCAATATACTTTCGGCCGCTAGCGCTCTCGTGGCGCTCTTCCGTGTTTCGGCACCGCGGGAAGTTTGAATTCGCAGAAGAAGAAAACAGCCTCGGTTGTTTAATTCAACGTATTCTCAGCGCATCTGTCAAAGGTAAGATACTTTATGTGACATCGGTTTACGTTTTGTTACCGTTAAAGCTGAAATCACATTAGTAAACTTGTTCGTTTCCAAACTTTACCCTGTCGGGTTTGTTTACTATAGTTCATCGTAGGTTGATTGTTTGTACGCCAAATTATGAATGAACATGGCTGTAATTGTTTCTGTGTATTGTTTGTCATCATTAACATCTGTTGATTACAAGCTAAATTATGAATGGGCGTAACCATTATTCTCATTTTTGTAATGATATTACATGTATTCCACAGTTCAAAAATGTTTTCTGACCATGATTTTACTATAGTAACCATAATTTAGCCATGGTATTTAAGCAGTAGAGTCACAAAAATAAATTTACCATTGTTGTTACTGTATTGGCCATTATATTTACAGTACAGCCATGAAATTGTAAATGAATATCAGTCTGCCAAGAACAGCAGGAGTACTACAGTATTATAGTGTGTGTGTGTGTGTGTGTGTGTGTGTGTGTACACACCTGTTTTTCTATTCTGGTGGGGACTTAAACCTGAATACACACAGACTCATGGCGTCACGGGTAAAGAAGCTAATAAATCACACAGAATGAAGTTTTTTTGAAAATCTAAAAATGCCTGTGGTCTCCTGTAAGGGGTAGGTTTAGGTGTAGGGCAATAGAATATACGGTCTGTACAGTAGAAGCATTACGCCTATGGAGAGTCCCCACAAGGATAGCAAACCAGACGTGTGTGTGTCTGTAATAGAATTATTGCTTTTCGTAATATTTCTATTGTGATGTTCTTGTAGAGACCACTGTTTCTACACTGCTGTCATGTTTTCCTGGTACCATGCAGATCCTCAGTCAGATACAGGTAAATATTTGACACATCAGCTACATCATACACACAGGGTTTCTGCAGGTTTTTAAGTCTTAAAATGTCTTAATTTACCCTTACACAAATTAACGCCTTGAAGTTTTAAATCAGAGCAGAAAGCCTTAAATTCATAAAATGTTGGATGCAAAGCAAAAAGTGAATGAATCTCTTCCTCTTTATTTTGTCTTGTTTTCCAATATAAATATCAAACATCTTTCAATCAAGATATGTTTATTTCAGATGCAAATATTAATGAAATCTTGAAAAATATAATGAAATTAAATGAGT
This sequence comes from Onychostoma macrolepis, assembly GCF_012432095.1. Lineage (NCBI taxonomy): Eukaryota > Metazoa > Chordata > Actinopteri > Cypriniformes > Cyprinidae > Onychostoma > Onychostoma macrolepis. The sequence goes on from NC_081161.1 coordinate 44,010,357, forward strand.
TTATTCTTAAAACAATAACAAATATCAGTCTATGAGCTATCAAAACTTCCCTTTAAATTAAGGTTGCTTTTTTGCCAAATGGCAGATATTAGTTCTTGTTTTAATCACAAAATCACTTCAAACAAGACTTTGTATTTTATGTCATTTTGTATCTCCAGTAAATGTATTTTATTTAAGAATCTTTAGGCGTTAGCACTGAAAAACAAGACAAAGGAAGAGCATCACTTTTTTTGCAGCATGATCTGAAGCTGCAGTAAAAGATATTTCCACATTATAGCGTCTGGAGCAGAGTGTTTCAGTGCGTTTTTGTAAAAATGAATTAAAAAAATTATGAATATCTGTTGGAAATTGTATTTTCAAACTCTGAAGTTAATACAACTCATTATGTTTCTCTTCAGACATTTACGTTCTAAAGAACATATTTGTGTTTTTTCTCATTTGTTCCTCAAATTTGCTTTACTTGGTCGTAAAAATATCATAACTTAACCTTCATAAAACCTGCAGAAACTGTTTTCTTACACATTAAACTAAATATTCAGCTTGTTGCAGACACCACTGGTACACTGCCTGTGCCCTCGCTGTTTTCATATCATGGTTCCCATGTGGAGCCTCTATCAGAATTTTCAGAATGCAGAAATTAATTCATTTTTTCCCCTCTGTGTAGGAAGTACATATACGCCACCTCTGCCTCTGCTGGCCTCGCCTGCGACCCGTACTGGACCTGTGAAGACTGGTGGCAGGGTGTTTGTACTGGACCACAAACGCAGAGCCCATTTACAACTTGCTTAATAAACACCGTGGGAAGAAGGACATCCTCAGGAGCATGCAGCAATGCTCCACAATTCCTCTACTGATCCAGACAGCATGCTCCATTCGACCACAAAACTGCACATTTCACTGTATGTCAAGCACCTGGCCAAACTGCTGAACACCAGTTCTTCATTAAACAACTCCAGAGAAACGTCTTGATAGCGGGTAGTAAAACAACCAGTGTGCCAGTGGTAACAATGAAGCCTGCGGATGTAAACCCACCAGCACCTGCTCTGAGCACACTCCTAACTCATGAGACCATTGAGACAATTGTGTTATGGAGCGGCGGCAGCATCCCGAGGAGAAGACTTGTCTTGCTTGTGAACAGCCAAAGATGGTTCCTCTATCCACTTTTCTTAATCAGCAAGGCCCTGTCAGGTACTTCTACTGTTCCACAAAGGTTTTAATGCTTACAGTGATTAAGAACTAACACACCCCAGAGTTATTTAAGAGTGAACTTGAGGACACAAAGAAACGGGTGGAGGAGAAAGGACAGCAAAAACACAAAAGGCCTGAAACTGAACACGTTAGTCGCTTGTGCAGATTTTGTAAAATGGAGCTGAAGCAGGGTCCAAACAGTCCTCACATACACACAGGCTTTCCTGGTGTAGCAGGGAAATATGTTCATTGCCCTGCTTAAGTCTTTTCCATTTACCAACCTCAGGACATGCAGAAAGATGACCCGGAAAGAGTTTAAAGAGTCTGCATTTTACGAGATGGAAAGACAGATGTGTGGCAGAAAAAAACAAATAAATGACATTTCTTGATCTTTTGCCCCTTAGTAATATTTAACTCATGTATATACTGTATATTTTGATTTGTTTATTGTTCAGTGTGAGACTGTAATATGTATATTTTGTCAGAATTCTATTTTTCTCTATACTTTATTATTTTGGATCAGTATTTACTAATCTTAAAAAGTGCTTAAAGCATTTAATAAAAACAACTGAAAATTACAAATTGCTTCACGAGTGCGGTGTTCTTTTTCATAGGACAAATATTTGACAGTTTCTATGGTTTTGGAAACACTTAATTGATTATTTAACTTAAGTGTGACTTAAATTATTCCATCACTTAATCAATTTACATTCAGTACTTGAATATTACTTAGTTTGAGTTAAATTTAAATGCCTCTAATTTTCATTTCAAAAGCCATTTAATAGAGACCATTCATGTTTAATATAACCATTATTATATAATTCATGTTTTCATATAACCATGTACTGTATACAATTATTTTACTGTATTTCTTTTAATACTAATCATCTATTCATAATACACAAATTTAAAATACTTTGCAGCTGTAATGTTAAATTTTACAATTTTGTTTGATAAAAAGCACAAAGCTGTGTAATGGTTTAGACCTGCGTGAGTGGGATTCGAACCCCGGTCCAAATAAATGCATGAAAATAATCTGATTGGCTGTGACATCATTTCCGCTCTTTGGCCAACTGTTGAAATGCTTCAATTTCATTGGCTGTCACTGAGTTCCAACTATCCGCGACTGGCCGGCGAGCACATCCCTAATAAAGATACCGCTGCATGGTCAGAGATGACTATACTGTGATAACTACAATCCGTTGTATTGTTAAGCTATTGTGCAGAAATGAGGTAATAATCAATACGCGAGTATGTTTGATGCATACCAGAATAACAGGAATATGATTTCGCTGCAGGATTAAGATCCCTCCAAACATCGAATAAATTAATATCTTTCATAAATTCCTGTATCACCTTCCTGGCTTTAGTATGTGTTTTATCAATCCCTGTTGAATGATCTTTAGTAGGATCTAACACACAATTCATATCCCCTGCCATAAGATAGTATCCAGGGAAATTAGCAATTAACAAAAACAAATCATTAAAAAAATGTGGGATTGTCATCATTTGGACCATAAATGTTAATTAAATTGATCTTTTCTGAAAAAAAGGTACATTGTAAGACAGTGTATCTTCGTAGTGTATCCTTCGTTACTTTCTGAACCTGTATTGGGATTGATTTATGAATTAAAGTCATTACCTCTCGCATTAAAAGTGTGACAAGCAGCAAAAACTTGCCCTTGCCATCTCCCACGAATCCTAATTGTCTCACTTTTCACCATGTGGGTTTCCTGAAGAAAAACTACTTGTGCTTGTAATTGTTTGATGCTATCCATTACCTGCTTTATTGTAATCGCCCAATCCTCTGCAGTTCCAGGTTACAAATTTCACATTCCCTGTTTCCCCCATGATCTTTTACATTTCCTATAAGAGGTATTTTGCCTTTTACAAACTCAACTATCTTAAATACTGAGAAGCAAAAAATAAAACCACAAACAATCATGAACAACACACTTAAAGAACATTCAACAACAGCCCTGATTTCCCCAGTATAGCGTCCCGAGGACTGGTGTGATATGCTCAGATTGATGTTCTGGATGAGCTGCAGCTGTCTTTGGTCTTCTTGGGAAGGCCGGTCAGGAGTTAATTACAGTAGTCCACCCTGCTGCTGATAAAGCCATGAACGAGTTTCTCTAAGTCTTGACTAGAAACAAAACATTTCTTGCAAAGTTTTTGAGATGATAGTATGCTGGTTTAGTTTTTGAGATGATCGTATGCTGGTTTAGTTTTTGCTTTGACATGACGACTGAAACTAAGGTCTGACTCCAGAAGCACATCCAGATTCTTGACTTGATTTCTTGTTGTTTGACCGCTTGAGTTAAGGTATGCATTCACCTTGAGAACTTCATCTTTGTTTCCAAATACAATGACTTCAGGTTTCTCTTTGTTTAACTAAAGAAAGTATTGGCACATCCAACTGTTAATTTCATCAAAGCATTGATGCTTAGACTTCTGCTCTCATGTAGTCACGTAATAACCTCTCTCTTCTGACTTGAACCATTTGAGGACCAGAAAACCCTGCCCAGTTTTCCAGTCTCTCTAGAAGTATATTATGATCGACAGTGTCAGACGCACAGAGCCGATCCTATACGCAAAGTACACATGTTGCATCGGGCCCCGAAACACCAGGAGGCCCCCTTCCTCTCAAAGATGATTTAATTTCAGTTTTGTTTTGATTTTGGTCAGAACGTTAATGTTATCTTGTGCTTTAGCAAGGTATCTCTGGCTAAAACTAGCTAACGTTAAAGTTAGTGAGTCTGCATGCTGATGTACAAACCTAAATCGTGGATTGTTCTTGCGTCTTGTACAGTGTAGGTCAAAACGAAGGTCTACATTTCAGTGACTCTCTATATTAAACTGGTTAAATGTACATTTATTTAATCGTACCCTGCGATACATGAACAGTGTTGATGCTGCATGTTGTCATCCGCGATCGTGATGACCGACCGTAATGTGAGACTTCTCCCGCTTGCATTGTGATCTGTAAACCCTCGCTTTGAGTTACCCACAGTATTTATTTTTTAATATTTTATAAATCCCTCCATGGGATATTTAATTCTCATTTGGTGGCCTTCTGTGTCCAAAATTGTGCAAAAACATCGTGGGACAAGGTTTTCACTGTAGCTGCCATTGTAAGACAGTGAGCAACAGTAACTAAGGGGGGCGGGGCTTACCGATAGGTCAATTGGGATTTTTTTTTTGACCAATATTGCGATTTGCGATTTAATATGCAATTATTTTTTAAAGCTCTTTAAATCATTATATATTATGACCAACACAATATTAGATAGATTAAGTTAAGTTAAGTCGTGACGTATTGTCAAGTATGGTGACCCATACTCGAAATGGTGCTCTGCATTTAACCCATCCAAGTGCACACACACAGCAGTGAGTAGTGAACAAATGCACACACATACACACCAGAAGCCATGGATGACAGCAGAGGTTCGTGGGCTGCTAAAGACCAGAGATGAAGCATTCAGATCAGGAGATAAAGCAGCCCTCAAAACAGCAAGAGCCAATCTGTCCCGCAGCATCAAAAATGCAAAACGGTCAAAAATCAACAATCACTTCACAGACAGCAGTGACACACGGAGCCTGTGGCAAGCCATTCAGACCATCACAGACTACAAGCCCCCGCCACAGGCCTGTGATGACGACACATCCCTCCCAGATACACTCAACCACTTTTACTCACGGTTTGAAATGCTGAATGACACACCTGCACAAAAACTGCCCACACCTCCCAACGACCAGGCGCTCTGTCTGTCTCCAGCCGACGTAAGGAAGTCCCTATCTAGGATCAACCCACGCAAGGCTGCGGGTCCCGACAACATACCTGGCCGTGTACTGAAAGACTGCGCTGCACAGCTGACAGATGTCCTAACAGATATCTTCAACACCTCGCTGAGCCAGGCAGTCGTCCCCACATGTCTCAAATCCACAACAATCATACCGGTACCAAAGAAATCACCTGTGTCCTGTCTAAATGACTACCGTCCCATAGCACTGACTCCAATCATAATGAAGTGCTTTGAGAGGTTAGTCATGCACAACATCAAAACCAGCCTCCCCAACACACTCGATCCGCTCCAGTTTGCATACCGTCCGAACCGCTCTACGGACGATGCAATTTCCTCCACTCTCCACCTGGCTCTTACCCACCTAGAAAATAAAGACTCCTACGTTAGAATGCTGTTCATTGACTTCAGCTCAGCATTCAACACAATAATCCCACAACAGCTCATAAATAAACTCAACCTGCTGGGCCTTAACAATTCCCTCTGCAATTGGATCCTGGACTTTCTAACCGGAAGACCTCAGTCAGTCCGTGTCGGCCACAACACCTCGAGCACTACCACACTGAACACAGGTGCCCCACAAGGCTGTGTGCTCAGCCCGCTGCTCTTCACGCTGTTGACCCACGACTGCACTGCCAAGTCCAGCTCCAACCACATCATCAAGTTCGCTGATGACACAACAGTGGTAGGCCTCATCAGCAACAACGATGAAACGCACTACAGAGAGGAAGTGGCACAGCTGGCTGAATGGTGTGGCACCAACAACCTGTCCCTCAATGTGAGTAAGACAAAGGAGGTTGTGATGGACTTCAGGAGAAACTCCGGTGATCACCCCCCACTGACCATCGACAGCTCGCCTGTGGAGAGAGTCAGCAGCACTAAATTCCTGGGGGTGCACATCACAGAGGATCTCACCTGGACCACCAACACCATGTCACTCTCCAAGAAGGCACAACAGCGCCTACACTTCCTCTGCCGGCTGAAAAGAGCAAGTCTCCCTCCACCCATCCTCACCACTTTCTACAGGGGCACCATTGAGAGTGTGCTGACCAGCTGCATCACTGTCTGGTACGGGAACTGTACTGCAGCAGACCGCAAGACCCTCCAGCGGACAGTGAACACCGCTGCAAGGATCATCGGTGCCCCTCTCCCCTCCATCCTGGATATTTTCCTCACACGATGCTCCAGCAAAGCCAATAGTATCGTGAAGGACTCCACACCCTCCCACAGTCTCTTCCAGCTCCTACCATCAGGAAGACAGTACCGAGCATCAGAGCCCGCTCTGCCAGACTGCTCAACAGCTTTTTCCCCAGGCTGTGAGAGCCCTGAACTCAAATCACCCGCCCTCTCTGAACCCCCATACAAACCCCTACCTCCTGTAACATGTAACGTGCAATTCAAAGTGTGCTACACACAGGTGAGTGGGCCTGTACAAACCACCTGTAGTAGCACACTCTCCTCCTCTATGCGCACTAGTCACTTTCACACACACTGCTGTGTGTACACAAATCCACAAAAGAACTCCGTAATATATGTATGTTTACATGCTCATGCACTACAAATCATCCTGCACTGTTCCCCAGCCAGCTGCTTGAACTCAATGTTTCTCCTTGCACATGTACAGTACTTATCTGAAGCATTCGTATAGTTTGTATAGTTTGTATTTTTTAGTTTGTATAGGTACTTTTTTATAGATAGTATATTTATATTTATAGTCAAAATCTATCAGTAGGATAGTTGTGTATAGGTTTATATTGTCTTACTCCATTGTTGTATGCCTGTATTTATGTAGCACCGTGGTCCTGTGAGGCACGACATTTCGTTCCACTGTATGCCCCGCATGTAGCGGAATGATAATAAAGCTCAACTTGACTTGACTTGACTTGACACAGTGAACACACACCCGGAGCAGTAAGTGTTAAAAACACTAAAAACACTTAAACATAAGTGTTATTTTCTGTAGGCCAGGCCTATATGTTACGATGAAATTAGGTGATGCATGAATTGATATGAATGACATTATTTAACAACTACAATCACAGTAGTATATTAACTGATCTGTTGAACTTCCAGCTTGTAAGCATGTACTAATTAACATAAAGCACTGACAAATAAGCCTGGTGTAAACATTATTATGAAAGTCAGTAACAAATCACACAAACTAAAGTAGATTGCAGAAATATAAAAACAAATCTGTTCAAGTCAAGTCAAGTCAAGTTGAGCTTTATTGTCATTCCGCTACATGCGGGGCATACAGTGCAACGAAATGTCGTGCCTCACAGGACCACGGTGCTACATAAATACAGGCATACAACAAAGGAGTAAGACAATATAAACCTATACACAGCTATCCTACTGATAGATTTTGACTATAAATATACTATCTATAAAAAGTACCTATACAAACTAAAAAATACAAACTATACAAACTATACGAATGCTTCAGATAAATACTGTACATGTGCAAGGAGAAGCATTGAGTTCAAGCAGCTGGCTGGGGAACAGTGCAGGATGATTTGTAGTGCATGAGCATGTAAACATACATATATTACTGAGTTCTTTTTGTGGGATTTGTGTACACACAGCAGTGTGTGTGAAAGTGACTAGTGCGCATAGAGGAGGAGAGTGTGCTACTACAGGTGGTTTGTACAGGCCCACTCACCTGTGTGTAGCACACTTTGAATTGCACGTTACATGTTACAGGAGGTAGGGGGTTTGTATGGGGGTTCAGAGAGGGGCGGGGTGATTTGAGTTCAGGGCTCTCACAGCCTGGGGGAAAAAGCTGTTGAGCAGTCTGGCAGAGCGGGCTCTGATGCTCCGGTACTGTCTTCCTGATGGTAGGAGCTGGAAGAGACTGTGGGAGGGATGCGTTGAGTCCTTCACGATGCTATTGGCTTTGCTGGAGCATCGTGTGAGGAAAATATCCAGGATGGAGGGGAGAGGGGCACCGATGATCCTTGCAGCTGTGTTCACTGTCCGCTGGAGGGTCTTGCGGTCTGCTGCAGTACAGTTCCCGTACCAGACAGTGATGCAGCTGGTTAGCACACTCTCAGTGGTGCCCCTGTAGAAAGTGGTGAGGATGGGTGGAGGGAGACTTGCTCTTTTCAGCCGGCGGAGAAAGTGTAGGCGCTGTTGTGCCTTCTTGGAGAGTGACATGGTGTTGGTGGTCCAGGTGAGATCCTCTGTGATGTGCACCCCCAGGAATTTAGTGCTGCTGACTCTCTCCACAGTCGAGCTGTCGATGGTCAGTGGGGGGTGATCGACGGAGTTTCTCCTGAAGTCCATCACAACCTCCTTTGTCTTACTGTTGTTTTACCACACTCAGTATTTAGGTAATTCATTCAAAGTCACTTTAATAAACATATGTAAACATGTGGATTGCACTTTTTAAAAACTGTCTGTTAACTTTAGACAGACTTTAAATAAATAAATAAGAATAGCCTATATATATATCATCATGTTTTCAACACTTGAGCTCAGTGAAATGTTCTATGATTGGGTGTTAATATTCTGTTCAGTGATTGGTTAAAGCCGACGTGGCTGCAGCTGCCACTTACAAAGATAAAATAGTTTTGGTTTACTGCTTTCCGCATGTCTCCCATTGAAAATGAACTAGACGCGTCCCGTGTGAAAGGGTCTTGATATTAATATCATGCTTTCTCTCGCCCTACTTTGATGTCATACACCTCTTTACTCTCGCGTGTCACGTGACAGTTTAATCACAGACTCTGCGGTTGAAAACTCTCGTATCAGTTAAGAGTCCTGTGAGGTCAGTGTTGATGGTAAATGATGGAGAATCTCCAGCATCGCTTCTCATGGAAACAGAAAAACTCTTTCAGATAAACTCTAGACATGTTTCAGTTGATCTGCGTTGTGTTGAATGAATGGAAATGTTTTATATCTGTGTTTCTTCTGTTTTAGTGCTGATGTCCTTCATCCACGCTGGACTTGCTCAAGGTGCAGTATATTTGATTTATTAAACAAATGTGAATTGTGTTGTAGTTTATTTGTCTACATGGATCATTTGAGGATCCCACATTTGTCTCTTTGCTGATGATTTATGTCTATATTTTGCTGTCATTCACCTTCACCCAGAATCATTTGTCTGTGTTCCTCATGCTGCTAAAACACTGATAAATAAATAAATAAATAAATAAATAAATAAATAAATAAAAATGTTAGTTTGCTGTAAAAATGTACACTGTAATTAATGACTGTCTGCAGTTAAGGCTAATGTGCAGTTCAGGGTAACTGTAGATGCCAAATTATGGATCGATGGATAAATCAATAGTTCTCTGTCACAGTCTCAAGGTTCCAACACAATGTTTTGTTGTTTAATGTTTTGTTTTATATATAAAAGAATGAGTTAAGGGCATCCAAGTCCATATCCAGTGTGCACTTTGACACAAACAACAACCGACAATGAACTGAGAACACAAAGGAACTGAGGTTTACACAGATAATGAAGTAAAAGGCAAACAGGTGTGATGATCAAATGAATTGCCAGTGTAACTAAAGAGAGCAGGAAACTAGAACAAAGACGACAGGAAATGAAGCCAAACCAACTAAAAGTCCATAAGAAAAACTCATCTAAATAACTTGAGATTCATGACTTTGCCGAACTTGCTCTTTGTATTAAAAAAAAAAAACCTAACACTCAGGATGTTCGGTGTGTCCTCTGACCCCACAATGGAAATTAATAGTTGATAAAATCATAACCCCTCACCCCCCTCACCCAATTTCAATTTGTCAAATAAAGTCACTAAATCAACCACAAAGCAGAAAACAGATACACAGAAATTAAGTGGATGTTAAACTACAAAAAGTCCACAATGTAGAGCTCTGCTGATCTGAGAAAAACACAACTTTTGACAAAGATTCTTTTTTGTTATTATAAAAATGATTTTTTTTTAATAATGTCTCAACAGGGGCGGTTCTAGGATTTCATCTTTAGGGGGGCTTAGCCCTCAGAGAGACCATTAGATAGGCTACAACGATACAAATTACCTAAATAAACAGTATTTTACTGTGCTTATGAAAACTGTATTACTGTATAGACACAATTACCTATTAAAGTTACAGAAGTTACTTAGTGAGTGATTATCATGTTTTTCTTTTGTTGTTTGATTAACATTATTAGCCTAATATAAGAAATGCATGGATCCGTTATACTGACACGCATCCAATATTTTCTCAACTGTTTGTTTATGTTAATTTAAGATGTAACCAACTGCGTTTACTTGGATGCTCATCAAGACAGCCATTGTGACATAATATTTTGTGTATTTGATTATTTGCTCGAGAAGATGCGAAGTGAATGACCCGATCTCATGAAAGTGCGTTTCAGTGACACAATTTTCTGTTTCTATTTGGTGTGCTATTTATATGCAAGAACTGACTTTGGCATGCATATGAGACGCAGTGGTTTTAGGGGTGTGTGGAAGCGTATCATAAGCACACCAAATAGAAACAGAAAATTGTGCCATTGAAACGCACTTTCATGAGAGCAGGCTGGTGTGCTGTCCGTGCAGTGCCTCTCAGTGCGAACACGCTTCATTGCGTGCACATTAACCATCTATCACAGCGCCTGAGTACCACATTGAGATCGATAACACGAGCGAGAATGATAAACTTTAAGGAAGCAGCACTGGACTGATTATAGTTTTAGGGGGGCTGAGACACCCACCTAAAAAGGGTCTAGAACCGCCCCTGTGTCTCAACATAAAGCTAAATGAGCCATCGAGTGGCTATAGTTGAAATTTCATGTTTTATTTTATGGCAGCAATCTACCACCAAACCAGCATAGGCTCATTGTCCATGTTATCTCCATGAATGAAAGTTAGAATGTACATCAAAAGATAAATAAATAAAAATGTTAGTTTGCTGTAAAAATGTACACTGTAATTAATGACTGTCTGCAGTTAAGGCTAATGTGCAGTTCAGGGTAACTGTAGATGCCAAATTATGGATCGATGGATAAATCAATAGTTCTCTGTCACAGTCTCAAGGTTCCAACACAATGTTTTGTTGTTTAATGTTTTGTTTTATATATAAAAGAATGAGTTAAGGGCATCCAAGTCCATATCCAGTGTGCACTTTGACACAAACAACAACCGACAATGAACTGAGAACACAAAGGAACTGAGGTTTACACAGATAATGAAGTAAAAGGCAAACAGGTGTGATGATCAAATGAATTGCCAGTGTAACTAAAGAGAGCAGGAAACTAGAACAAAGACGACAGGAAATGAAGCCAAACCAACTAAAAGTCCATAAGAAAAACTCATCTAAATAACTTGAGATTCATGACTTTGCCGAACTTGCTCTTTGTATTAAAAAAAAAAAACCTAACACTCAGGATGTTCGGTGTGTCCTCTGACCCCACAATGGAAATTAATAGTTGATAAAATCATAACCCCTCACCCCCCTCACCCAATTTCAATTTGTCAAATAAAGTCACTAAATCAACCACAAAGCAGAAAACAGATACACAGAAATTAAGTGGATGTTAAACTACAAAAAGTCCACAATGTAGAGCTCTGCTGATCTGAGAAAAACACAACTTTTGACAAAGATTCTTTTTTGTTATTATAAAAATGATTTTTTTTTAATAATGTCTCAACAGGGGCGGTTCTAGGATTTCATCTTTAGGGGGGCTTAGCCCTCAGAGAGACCATTAGATAGGCTACAACGATACAAATTACCTAAATAAACAGTATTTTACTGTGCTTATGAAAACTGTATTACTGTATAGACACAATTACCTATTAAAGTTACAGAAGTTACTTAGTGAGTGATTATCATGTTTTTCTTTTGTTGTTTGATTAACATTATTAGCCTAATATAAGAAATGCATGGATCCGTTATACTGACACGCATCCAATATTTTCTCAACTGTTTGTTTATGTTAATTTAAGATGTAACCAACTGCGTTTACTTGGATGCTCTCACAGCCTGGGGAAAAAGCTGTTGAGCAGTCTGGCAGAGCGGGCTCTGATGCTCCGGTACTGTCTTCCTGATGGTAGGAGCTGGAAGAGACTGTGGGAGGGATGCGTTGAGTCCTTCACGATGCTATTGGCTTTGCTGGAGCATCGTGTGAGGAAAATATCCAGGATGGAGGAGAGGGGCACCGATGATCCTTGCAGCTGTGTTCACTGTCCGCTGGAGGGTCTTGCGGTCTGCTGCAGTACAGTTCCCGTACCAGACAGTGATGCAGCTGGTTAGCACACTCTCAGTGGTGCCCTGTAGAAAGTGGTGAGGATGGGTGGAGGGAGACTTGCTCTTTTCAGCCGGGCGGAGAAAGTGTAGGCGCTGTTGTGCCTTCTTGGAGAGTGACATGGTGTTGGTGGTCCAGGTGAGATCCTCTGTGATGTGCACCCCCAGGAATTTAGTGCTGCTGACTCTCTCCACAGTCGAGCTGTCGATGGTCAGTGGGGGGTGATCGACGGAGTTTCTCCTGAAGTCCATCACAACCTCCTTTGTCTTACTGTTGTTTTACCACACTCAGTATTTAGGTAATTCATTCAAAGTCACTTTAATAAACATATGTAAACATGTGGATTGCACTTTTTAAAAACTGTCTGTTAACTTTAGACAGACTTTAAATAAATAAATAAGAATAGCCTATATATATATCATCATGTTTTCAACACTTGAGCTCAGTGAAATGTTCTATGATTGGGTGTTAATATTCTGTTCAGTGATTGGTTAAAGCCGACGTGGCTGCAGCTGCCACTTACAAAGATAAAATAGTTTTGGTTTACTGCTTTCCGCATGTCTCCCATTGAAAATGAACTAGACGCGTCCCGTGTGAAAGGGTCTTGATATTAATATCATGCTTTCTCTCGCCCTACTTTGATGTCATACACCTCTTTACTCTCGCGTGTCACGTGACAGTTTAATCACAGACTCTGCGGTTGAAAACTCTCGTATCAGTTAAGAGTCCTGTGAGGTCAGTGTTGATGGTAAATGATGGAGAATCTCCAGCATCGCTTCTCATGGAAACAGAAAAACTCTTTCAGATAAACTCTAGACATGTTTCAGTGATCTGCGTTGTGTTGAATGAATGGAAATGTTTTATATCTGTGTTTCTTCTGCTTTTAGTGCTGATGTCCTTCATCCACGCTGGACTTGCTCAAGGTGCAGTATATTTGATTTATTAAACAAATGTGAATTGTGTTGTAGTTTATTTGTCTACATGGATCATTTGAGGATCCCACATTTGTCTCTTTGCTGATGATTTATGTCTATATTTTGCTGTCATTCACCTTCACCCAGAATCATTTGTCTGTGTTCCTCATGCTGCTAAAACACTGATAAATAAATAAATAAAAATGTTAGTTTGCTGTAAAAATGTACACTGTAATTAATGACTGTCTGCAGTTAAGGCTAATGTGCAGTTCAGGGTAACTGTAGATGCCAAATTATGGATCGATGGATAAATCAATAGTTCTCTGTCACAGTCTCAAGGTTCCAACACAATGTTTTGTTGTTTAATGTTTTGTTTTATATATAAAAGAATGAGTTAAGGGCATCCAAGTCCATATCCAGTGTGCACTTTGACACAAACAACAACCGACAATGAACTGAGAACACAAAGGAACTGAGGTTTACACAGATAATGAAGTAAAAGGCAAACAGGTGTGATGATCAAATGAATTGCCAGTGTAACTAAAGAGAGCAGGAAACTAGAACAAAGACGACAGGAAATGAAGCCAAACCAACTAAAAGTCCATAAGAAAAACTCATCTAAATAACTTGAGATTCATGACTTTGCTGAACTTGCTCTTTGTATTAAAAAAAAACACTCAGGATGTTCGGTGTGTCCTCTGACCCCACAATGGAAATTAATAGTTGATAAAATCATAACCCCCCCCCAATTTCAATTTGTCAAATAAAGTCACTAAATCAACCACAAAGCAGAAAACAGATACACAGAAATTAAGTGGATGTTAAACTACAAAAAGTCCACAATGTAGAGCTCTGCTGATCTGAGAAAAACACAACTTTTGACAAAGATTCTTTTTTGTTATTATAAAAATGATTTTTTTTTAATAATGTCTCAACAGGGGCGGTTCTAGGATTTCATCTTTAGGGGGGCTTAGCCCTCAGAGAGACCATTAGATAGGCTACAACGATACAAATTACCTAAATAAACAGTATTTTACTGTGCTTATGAAAACTGTATTACTGTATAGACACAATTACCTATTAAAGTTACAGAAGTTACTTAGTGAGTGATTATCATGTTTTTCTTTTGTTGTTTGATTAACATTATTAGCCTAATATAAGAAATGCATGGATCCGTTATACTGACACGCATCCAATATTTTCTCAACTGTTTGTTTATGTTAATTTAAGATGTAACCAACTGCGTTTACTTGGATGCTCATCAAGACAGCCATTGTGACATAATATTTTGTGTATTTGATTATTTGCTCGAGAAGATGCGAAAGTGAATGACCCGATCTCATGAAAGTGCGTTTCAGTGACACAATTTTCTGTTTCTATTTGGTGTGCTATTTATATGCAAGAACTGACTTTGGCATGCATATGAGACGCAGTGGTTTTAGGGGTGTGTGGAAGCGTATCATAAGCACACCAAATAGAAACAGAAAATTGTGCCATTGAAACGCACTTTCATGAGAGCAGGCTGGTGTGCTGTCCGTGCAGTGCCTCTCAGTGCGAACACGCTTCATTGCGTGCACATTAACCATCTATCACAGCGCCTGAGTACCACATTGAGATCGATAACACGAGCGAGAATGATAAACTTTAAGGAAGCAGCACTGGACTGATTATAGTTTTAGGGGGGCTGAGACACCCACCTAAAAAGGGTCTAGAACCGCCCCTGTGTCTCAACATAAAGCTAAATGAGCCATCGAGTGGCTATAGTTGAAATTTCATGTTTTATTTTATGGCAGCAATCTACCACCAAACCAGCATAGGCTCATTGTCCATGTTATCTCCATGAATGAAAGTTAGAATGTACATCAAAAGATAAATAAATAAAAAATAAATAAACATTCAAAAATATATTATATTTATTCATACCTCGTGACCCATAGTCATAATTGCCACTGTTATATATATATATATATATATATATATATAACAAATAAATAAATTATATATAAATAAGCAAATCAAATATATATATATATATATATATATATATATATATATATATATATACAGTGAGGAAAATAAGTATTTGAACACCCTGCTATTTTGCAAGTTCTCCCACTTAGAAATCATGGAGGGTCTGAAATTGTCATCGTAGGTGCATGTCCACTGTGAGAGACATAATCTAAAAAAAATCCAGAAATCACAATGTATGATTTTTAACTATTTATTTGTATGATACAGCTGCAAATAAGTATTTTAACACCTGTCTATCAGCTAGAATTCTGACCCTCAAAGACCTGTTAGTCTGCCTTTAAAATGTCCACCTCCACTCCATTTATTATCCTAAGTTAGATGCACCTGTTTGAGGCCGTTAGCTGCATAAAGACACCTGTCCACCCCATACAATCAGTAAGAATCCAACTACTAACATGGCCAAGACGAAAGAGCTGTCCAAAGACACTAGAGACAAAATTGTACACCTCCACAAGGCTGGAAAGGGCTACGGGGAAATTGCCAAGCAGCTTGGTGAAAAAAGGTCCACTGTTGGAGCAATCATTAGAAAATGGAAGAAGCTAAACATGACTGTCAGTCTCCCTCGGACTGGGGCTCCATGCAAGATCTCACCTCGTGGGGTCTCAATGATCCTAAGAAAGGTGAGAAATCAGCCCAGAACTACACGGGAGGAGCTGGTCAATGACCTGAAAAGAGCTGGGACCACCGTTTCCAAGGTTACTGTTGGTAATACACTAAGACGTCATGGTTTGAAATCATGCATGGCACGGAAGGTTCCCCTGCTTAAACCAGCACATGTCCAGGCCCGACTTAAGTTTGCCAATGACCATTTGGATGATCCAGAGGAGTCATGGGAGAAAGTCATGTGGTCAGATGAGACCAAAATAGAACTTTTTGGTCATAATTCCACTAAACGTGTTTGGAGGAAGAAGAATGATGAGTACCATCCCAAGAACACTATCCCTACTGTGAAGCATGGGGGTGGTAGCATCATGCTTTGGGGTGTTTTTGCACATGGGACAGGGCGACTGCACTGTATTAAGGAGAGGATGACCGGGGCCATGTATTGCGAGATTTTGGGGAACAACCTCCTTCCCTCAGTTAGAGCATTGAAGATGGGTCGAGGCTGGGTCTTCCAACATGACAATGACCCGAAGCACACAGCCAGGATAACCAAGGAGTGGCTCTGTAAGAAGCATATCAAGGTTCTGGCGTGGCCTAGCCAGTCTCCAGACCTAAACCCAATAGAGAATCTTTGGAGGGAGCTCAAACTCCGTGTTTCTCAGCGACAGGCCAGAAACCTGACTGATCTAGAGAAGATCTGTGTGGAGGAGTGGGCCAAAATCCCTCCTGCAGTGTGTGCAAACCTGGTGAAAAACTACAGGAAACATTTGACCTCTGTAATTGCAAACAAAGGCTACTGTACCAAATATTAACATTGATTTTCTCAGGTGTTCAAATACTTATTTGCAGCTGTATCATACAAATAAATAGTTAAAAAATCATACATTGTGATTTCTGGATTTTTTTTTTTTTAGATTATGTCTCTCACAGTGGACATGCAACTACGATGACAATTTCAGACCCCTCCATGATTTCTAAGTGGGTGAACTTGCAAAATAGCAGGGTGTTCAAATACTTATTTTCCTCACTGTATATCTCATGACAATTTATTTTTTTATAAATTGTGAGTTTTATGTGGTAAGTTTTATGATTTCAATAATTAAAGATGATTTTGATTACTACAGTAAAAACAGAAGGGAATAAAAAATAATAATGCAGAAAAAAAATGAACGAAAGTTCCAACATCTAAGAGTACTAAGCATATGTGACCCTGGACTACAAACCAGTTATAAGGGTAAAAATTTTTGAAATTGAGATTTATACATCATCTGAAAGCTGAATACATAAGATTTTCATTGATGTATGATTTGTTAGGATAGGACAATATTTGGCTGAGATACAACTGTTCAAAATGTCTGGAATCTGAAGGTGCAAAAAAATCTAAATATTGAGAAAATCATCTTTAAAGTTGTCCAAATGAAGTTCTTAGCAATGCATACTACTAATCAAAAATTAAGTTTTGATATATTTGCAGTAGGAAATTTAGAAAATATCTTCATGGAACATGATCTTTACTTAATGTCCTAATGATTTTTGGCATAAAAGAAAAATTAATTATTTTTACCCATACCATGTACAATGTATTTTTGGCTATTGCTACACAGATATACCCCAGCGACTTAAGACTGGTTTTGTGATCCAGGGTCACATATACTTAAAGACTTCTATAAATATGAAGGAGTCTTTGGAAAATATTCTTCCATGTAAGGGGTCTCTGGCCCCAAACAAACATAAGGGTTGAGATCTTTCACACCAACCTGTTATTCATTCATGCTTTTCATTGTAGGAGGCTGACAACAGACACTTACAAGTTTTCCAGTAATACAGTATTATTGAGTATTATTGCCTCGTGAGCTCTTAAAAAACAAAAAATAAAATAAAAAGAATTTTAATAAAACTTTTTTTTTTCTATACTGTCTACTTGTTTTCTAGTTAGACTTGTCTTTGTAGACTAACCAGGACTCGTCACATCTCTTACATTGATGCTCTTTTGTTGGTTTGATTGCTTCTATTGTTCTCATTTGTAAGTGGCTTTGGACAGAAACTTCTGCTGAATAATTAAATATAAATGTAGATGCTTTTTGAAACCTCTGCCTGAAAACAGTCCCACCTACCGACCAGAACAAGAACTGTTCCACTGACAAAACAAATAAATGAATAAAACATTTTACATTTGTTTCAACTTTTATCATAACATATCTATTTTTAATCATAATTACATCACTATCAGCTACATTAAGTCAGATATTCAGTTCAGAGTCTGTTTTCTTCTGTTCACAGATTCACCCAGTTCTACACTGACTGTGACACCAGACAGACCTGTATTCACTGGAGAGACAGTCACTCTGACCTGTGTTATAGAGTCTCACAGTGACTGGAGATATGAGTGGCATAAAGACAGTGTAAAGTTACAGACGTCTGATGGTTACACTGTAAACAGAGACACTCTCACTATCAGAGGAGCTACTGAGTCTGATCAGGGTTATTACACATGTGGAGGACGGAGAGATGGAAGTCCAGATTTATCACAATCAAGCTCTGATGTTTATATCTCTGTGACGGGTGAGTTGAATATCATTGTCCTCCTGAACTCTCTCGAGGTAACACTACAATAAAGGTATATGACTAATAATGCATTGAACTTGAATTAACACTTACTTCAACATGAACTCATGATTAGTGAAGACATGAGCAAATTATTAATCAGTCAAGAGCATATTAACTACGACTGAAATCACATGGATTTATGAATAACGCAGCCTTAACTACATGTTAATACATGTTTGATAGTTAGTTAATGCATCAACGTTTAGGGGTTAATACTATTTTGACTAAATAAATTTAAACAATTTAATGCTGTCATAATTTAAATGATTGACGTCTGCAGCTTCATCATAAACATTACTGGATGACACAGGATTAGTTTGTCATTATTTTCACTGATCCTCCGTATCAAATGTAGAAAACACTAAATACACTAATAATAACTGATCTTAAACGATCATAATCTGTTTTGTGTTTTTCTCTTTCCCTGTTGGACTATACATGTGTATTTGAGAGTAAGTTTATAATAAATCATGAGCTGGATTTAGTAAGTAGTTAAGAGTGAATTAATGATAATGTGCCTCAAGTATAAAGTCATGACAAAATAATATATTAACAAAACATGAGCTGCTATTAGTGTTTGGGTAGTTAATAAAGAGTTAATAATGATGAGCACCTTAAAGTCATGATACAACGATGCACTTACAAACCATGAACTAAAATATCAATCAACACACAATAAAGATGCATTATAAATGTGTCATTAATGTAACATGTTCCTCTCACTCTATTACATGAATCTACAAGCTGCTGCAATTCTCAGCATAACATATAAAACATAAAATAACATTATTCACAGTAAGTCTGATGATAGTTTCAGATGATCTGATGTTGAATCACATTAAACCTGTAGTGAAGCAGACGGAGAAACCATCACTCTCTTTAACATCAGTGTTACACAAAGAGCGTAATAATGCAGAAACTCACTCAGAGACCCTCGAGGATCATCACAGATCAGTGTGGATTGTAACGGTTGTTGATTCCATGACAGAAGAAATCAATGAGAGCAAAGTCAGGCAGGTCAGTTAGATGAGAAACGTCCAGCAAGTCTTCGATGCTCCTCGAGTGAGTTTCTCTGTGAAGCTGAATTAATGTGACTCCAGGATCTGTGAGTGTCTGTTGTTCTGTTTCAGTAAAACACAGTGTTGGATCCAAGTGCAGTTTAAAGCTTATTTAAAAAAGACAACAAAAGTAAATCCAGCAATAAACCAGATAAACAAATACAGGAACTCAAACAAACGCACAAGATACATTCATATAAGACCAGACAATAAAGAAGAGAAACACTGGAGATCATGCAGACAAGAAGGGACAGGTGTAGCCAATGAGTAGCCATGGTAACAGAGGAGGGTTACTACGGAAACAAATGAGGTAGGCAAGGCAACAAGGGAAACGGGAACTAAACACAGGAAGTGAACAAAGAAACAATGGGAACAGACAGATACTTCAACATAAAAGTCCTTAAACAGAAGACTATAATCATGACAGTATCATGGATAACAACAACATGTATCATTTATAGATTAGCCAAATGTTTAAATAGATTTAATTTAGCATCAAAAATGGTGCATAAAATATAATGAACCCAGAAAATCCCACATTTGTGTGTCCATTTTTATTAATTTATTATTAATCAATTAAATAATATATATTATTTAATAAAACACAGTATTTAAACCTGTTGTATGTAGTCAGTGTGAAAGCATATGTTTCTAATATAAAAGTGTATTTTTATGAGCAGAATCATGAATGTTTCTGTTCTGATGTCTCTATTGTCCTCTGCTTGAGGGAGAAAAACCAAACCAAAGCCTGTTCAAGCCAATCCTGATGTAACACCAAATTTAGCATTTCAATGAACATTCATTTTTGTAAATTGTTAATCAGATGCCATTGATGTAATAAAAAACGAAACTTAAACAAAACTTAAATTAAGTATGTTGTGAGATCAGTATCATGTATCGAACCAAATCATGACACGAGTGTATGAATGAATGAATGAATGAATGAGGCATTTATATAGCGCTTTTAATATGTATTGCAATACACCCAAAGCGCTTTACAATCATGGGGTCAACCACCACCAGTGTGCAGCATCCACTTGGATGATGCGACAGCAGCCACAGGACAACGGCGCCAGTGCGCTCACCACACACCAGCTACAGGTGGAGAGGAGAGAGTGTCATAGAGCCAATCAAGTGGATGGGGATTATTGGGAAGCCATGATAGACAAGGGCCAGTGGAGGGAATTTGGCCAGGACACCGGGGTTACACCCCTACTCTTTACGATGAGTGTCATGGGATTTTTTTAATGACCACAGAGAGTCAGGACCTCAGTTTAACGTCTCATCCGAAAGACGGTGCTTTTTTTACAGTATAGTGTCCCCGTCACTGTCCTGGGGCATTAGGACCCACACAGACTGCAGGGTGAGCACCCCCCACTGGCATCACTAACACCTCTTCCAACAGCAACCTAGTTTTCCCAGGAGGTCTCCCATCCAGGTACTGACCAGGCTCAACCCTGCTTAGCTTCCATGGGCAACCGGTCTTGGGCTGCAGGGTGATATGGCTGTGTATCATTACACAATATTATTAACTAATATTTATTTTAGTCAACTGCTGCTATGGTTACAGGTGATATTCCTGACTGTTATCAGGATAGAAATGGACTTGAGCAATAGACTTCAATACAGATGAGTTTTGTCCTGAAGTCAGAGAGAATGAAGTGAATTACAGATAATGATGTGAAATGAGTTCATGAAGTCTTCAGATATCTGTTGAAGTTGATTGAGATTCAGCTGCTCCTCATGTGAGGTTGGAGGTCTTCAGCTATCCTTCTGCTTTCTGGCGAGTCAGAGGTGTTCGTCTGAGGACAAGACGGAGCCAGAGCCTCCTCAAAAACACTCCGATCAGAAAAATAATGAAAAAAAAATAAATAAATAAAATGTTAAGAAAGATAAAATATAAACAACATAGTTTTGTAAAACATTGTTTTTGCTGTAAGTGCTGTTTGATTCACTTTATGTTTTTGTTCTTTCTTCACAGATTTACCCAGATCTACACTGACTGTGACACCAGACAGACCTGTATTCACTGGAGAGACAGTCACTCTGACCTGTGTTATAGAGTCTCACAGTGACTGGAGATATGAGTGGTATAAAGGCACAGACGACAGTGTAATGTTACAGACGTCTGATGGTTACACTGTAAACAGAGACACTCTCACTATCAGAGGAGCGAATGAGTCTGATCAGGGTCAGTACTGGTGTAGAGGACAGAGAGATGAAAGACCACAATCATCACAATCAAGCTCTGTTTCTCTCTCTGTGAAGGGTGAGTATGAGTATGATAAAATCAAATTATGCAACAGTAAACTATTTAAATTGACATCGGCACACTTTTATACTCTTAAATTATTTAAATGTTGTACAGTCTGCAGTTGTATGAAAAAAAAAAGATGTAGACTGGATATGAATTTCAATGCTGTTTTTACCATTATTTAGAAATATTTTTGCTAAAATTAATACAAACTAAAATCAAAACTAAATCTTTAATGTAGTGTTTTCCTCATAATGTGGTTTTGAGCTTATAACAGTGATCCTGATACTGTGATGCTGCTTTCATCAATATCTACTCATACTGTATGTGTATTAATACAGAGAGACCAAAACCTGTAGTGAAGGTGACTCCAGATCAGCGTGTGTTCAGCGGAGAGACAGTCACTCTCACATGTGACATACAGCGAGCAGGACACATTCAGTGGACATACAGCTGGTTTAAAGATGGAGACACTCACAATCCATACACAACAACAACAACAGCAGACTACAGTTTCACAGCTTATGTGTCTGATAGCGTTACATACAGCTGTAGAGGAGAGAGATCAGACTCACAGAGATCAGACATCAGTGCTGCTGTTACACTGACTGTATCAGGTGAGTGATCATATTCACATCTGTTTAAGACTCATTTAACCTCAATAGTTGTGGCTCAACACTTTTCTTATATTCTTCTGTATCAACCACATCTGTTCACATCTGTAGAAGACTGAAACAATTCACTTTTTAAGACCCGTTCACACCAAGAAAATAATAAGAAAAATAACTGAATGGCTATCTTCACACAGCAGCAGAATACGGTTGTCAGTCCTGTATTTGAGTCCTTAATTTGGTTACGTTCACACACTCTAAGCACTCACATCCACTTTTTCAGTAAACTTGTCCTGAGTGAACAGAAACACTGGACGAAGGTCTGTAATGTCATACAGTGTTATAGACATCTCCATCTCAGATATTTATTTAGTCACTGTCATATGATTACAGCTGATATTCATGACTAAAAGCACTCGAGTGAGAGAGTTCAGTACAGATGAGTTTTGTCCTGAAGTCAGAGAGAATGAAGTGACTTACAGATAATGATGTGAAATGAGTTCATGACGTCTTCAGATATCTGTTGAAGTGATTGAGATTCAGCTGCTCCTCATGTGAGGTTGGAGGTCTTCAGCTCTCCTTCTGCTTTCTGGCGAGTCCGAGGTGTTCGTCTGAGGACGAGACGGAGCCAGAGCCTCCTGTAGGACGCTTAGATCTCCTCGTGAAGCCAACGCTTCAGGAACTCTCACAAAACAGATGCCATGCAACAAAACAATAAAACTAATCTGGAGAAGAGATCTCCAAAAGGAGAGCAAACGACAGCGCCTTGCTCAAACGTATCTCCTCGCTCATATACGACCCTCTCTCCCTTCTCTTCTTCTCTTCTCTTCTCTTCTCTCTTCTCTTCTCTTCTCTTCTCTTCTCTTCTCTCTTCTCTTCTCTTCTCACCCAACAGACCTCACAGAGAGTTCACTAAGAGCATCTATAAACCACACGTTGTCTCTTGTGAATCTGTTGTTTTTCCCATTCATGTTTATTATCATTGCAAAGGTCTCAGTGTGATTGGTAAAATGGTCTCAGTTTCACAGCAGTCACTTGTATTATGAGAGATTTGTGTTTTGCTGCTGAGGGACGTGTCTCGCTCAGAGTCTGTGAATGTGTTCGTTTCTCCGGTCAGGTGCGACCCTGGGTCACGAGATCCTAACGAACCAAAAGATCTTTCACAACTGATTTGAAGATTTATTTGTTTCTGGTCTGGATATCTAAGCGAAGTGACAAAACACTACTTGGGTCCTCTGTAACCAGAACATCCCACACTGTGTGAGAGTCTCTGAGGCGCTGCATCCAGATCTCTCACATACTGCTGTGTGTCTCTCTGCGGTCAGCTGTGCATCTGATTCATCTTTGAGCAATCAATGTCATGCATTTATCTGAATCGGAACTGAATTTAATTCTGAATTGGCTTCTAATCGTTTAATTATGTAATTGGCGAGATACATTTTTACCTGACTAATAATATATTGTTATATTTGATTTATTCTGATCTCTTCTAAAATCATTATTTCTAGTAGATTAAAGTGCAGTCTGGTGTTTCTGCAAATCTGCGTCCAGGACAGATCATATCGAAGTACCAATGAATGGAGCAGGAGGAACATCATCAGGGATCTTCTGATTTCTGACTATTACTGACTTAACAAGTTGTAGTTTTCGTGATTATAAAAAATACACTTTTTGTTATGTGCTAGCAGGGTGCTGTATTATAATCACCCTGCATCCTCTGACTGGAGAGTTCGTGTCTGTGCGTTCACTAAAGGGTCGAGTGAATTTCTTTGTGACACCGAGTCCTTAATGAACAGATAATTGAACGTATGGGATTTCCAAAATAATCAAATATCTAAGTTAATACACAATCAATATTTGTGATCAGTTTTTGGTTAGAAATTAGATTAGATTAGATTAGATTCAACTTTATTGTCATTACACAAGTACAGGTACAGGGCAACGAAATGCAGTTTAGGTCTAACCAGAAGTGCAATAGTAAAAGTGCAGTATATACAATGGTTGAATAAGTGCAGGACAAGGATATGTACTGAGTATATGTATAAATATATATAGAAAGATGGTTATTAATATAAACAGAATTTACAGGTGAATATGTATAGTGAATAAATATACAGATGGCTATTACTATAGGCAGAATTTACAGGTGATATGTACTATCAATATAATATATATACAGATGACTGTTACTATAAACAAGGTGTAAAAGTGCAGTGGAAGTGATTGCAGACTACAATTAGACATACGGTGCAAAATATTAATGTAAGCATTGATAATGTAACAACAGTCGGCAGTGCAAATGAGCATAATCCAATTTAGGTATGGTAGTGCAAGATACAAAAGTAAACAGTTGTTACTGTGATAAAAATTTACATTCAGTAGTGCAAATAAGGCAGATGTGAGGTAGAGAGAAGAGTTAATAATATATGAGGAAGTGGATCAACGGGGGTAGAGTTCAGTAAAGAGACAGCTCTGGGGAAGAAACTGTTCTTTAGTCTGCTGGTCCTGGTCCGAGGCACCTGAAACGCCTGCCGGAGGGCAGGAGAGAAACAGTCTGTGGGCTGGGTGAGAGGAGTCCTTGGATGCTGCGAGCTCGATGCAGACAGCGCTTCCTCTGGATGTGTTCGATGGCAGGTAGTGGAGTCCCTGTGATGCGCTGGGCAGTTTTCACCACCTTGTAGGTGTTTGCGCCCGCAACAGAGCAGCTCCCATACCATACTGTGACACAGTTGGTCAGGATGCTTTCTATTGCGCAGCGATAGAAGTTCACCAGGATAGCTGAGGAGAGCTGATTCTTCCTCAGTGTCCTCAGAAAGAAGAGGCGCTGGTGAGCTTTCTTGACCAGGCTGGAGGTGTTGGTTTTCCACAACATGTCCGCCGAGATGTGGATCCCCAGGAACTTGAAACTGGAGACACGCTCAACAGCCATTCCATTGATGTGGATGGTGTCGTGTGTGCCTCTTGACCCTTCCTGAAGTCCACGAGCTCCTTCGTTTGGTGGTGTTGAGGAGCAGGTTATTTTCAGTGCACCATGTGGCCAGGTGCTGGATCTCCTCTATAGGCAGTCTCATCGTTGTTACTGATGAGGCCAATCACTGGTGGTGTCGTCTGCAAACTTGACGATGGAATTAGATCCACACAGGCTTGCAGTCGGAGGTGAAGAGGGAGTAGAGAAACGGGCTTAGCACACAGCCCTGTGGTACACCAGTGTTAAGTGTGATGGATGTGGAGCAGGTGAATCCTGATCGAACATTCTGGGGTCTGTTGGTCAGAAGTCCAAAATCCAGTTACACATTGTCACATGTGAGACATTTAGTTACACTAAATACAGTCTAAATTTAATGATCACTTGAAATTGGAGTCGATTGAACACGGAGCTAGAATAAAAGTGAAACTACATCCGGATAAATTAGTGAACTTTGCAGAAGCGCAAGTAAAAGATCTACACGCATTATACCTTTGACTGGATTCCTTCGTTGTTGGGACAATCTGGGTGCTTCAGACTCCTCAAAACACTCAGATCAGAAAACTAATGACAGGACAAACAAATGTTATGAAATATGAGTTAAAATAATGAATAATATAATTATTTTTATTTTAAAAAGCTGTTTGACTCACTATATTTTTGTTCTTTCTTCACAGATTCACCCAGATCTACACTGACTGTGACACCAGACAGACCTGTATTCACTGGAGAGACAGTCACTCTGACCTGTGTTATAGAGTCTCACAGTGACTGGAGATATGACTGGACACCTGACTGGAGATATGACTGGACACCTGACTGGAGATATGACTGGACACCTGACTGGAGATATGACTGGACACCTGACTGGAGATATGACTGGACACCTGACTGGAGATATGACTGGACACCTGACTGGAGATATGACTGGACACCTGACTGGAGATATGACTGGACACCTGACTGGAGATATGACTGGACACCTGACTGGAGATATGACTGGACACCTGACTGGAGATATGACTGGACACCTGACTGGAGATATGACTGGACACCTGACTGGAGATATGACTGGACACCTGACTGGAGATATGACTGGACACCTGACTGGAGATATGACTGGACACCTGACTGGAGATATGACTGGACACCTGACTGGAGATATGACTGGACACCTGACTGGAGATATGACTGGACACCTGACTGGAGATATGACTGGACACCTGACTGGAGATATGAGTGGCATAAAGACAGTGTAATGTTACAGCCGTCTGATGGTTACACTGTAAACAGAGACACTCTCACTATCAGAGGAGCTACTGAGTCTGATCAGGGTCAGTACTGGTGTAGAGGACAGAGAGATGAAAGACCACAATCATCACATTTAAGCTCTACTGTTTCTCTCTCTGTGAAGGGTGAGTTGATTTTGTCGGGAGACTGTGGTTTTGTTCAAAATGTGTCTATACTATCTTGTTTATTCACTCTCAGAAATAAAGGTACAAAAGCTGTCGCTGGGGCGATACCTTTTCAAAAGGTACATTTTTGTACCTAAAGGGTCCATTTTGGTACCTTAAAGGTACATATTAGTACATAAAGTGTACATATTTGAACCTAATAGGTACAAAAGTGTACCTTTTGAAAAGGTACCGCCCAGTGAC
>NC_081161.1:44037364-44066944 GCF_012432095.1 Onychostoma macrolepis
GGAACATTGTCTTATTTATAACAGATTTATGTCCTTAACATGAATCTAGTCAGAATCTATGTCATTGATCTCGTCATGCAATTCCCAGGGAGCTTCTTGATTGACAAGTGCCCGCCCTTTCTGTAGAATCACCCTCATTAATTAAGTCATGTGATTTTTGTCACATGACATCCATGCTAAAATTATAGTAAAAGTCCTGTTGACTAAATTTGATTAGAACAGGAAATAAACACACTGGAGTTTAGGTGTCCCAGATTACCCGAATTCACCCTCCTTTTGACTTATCCATTTTCTTAAAAGTGGTTTAAAGGCTGAAATGTAAAATGTATCATTTTATAAAAAAAATTGTAATTATGCTTTTTTACAGTCATTTTACAATTTAATAAGGTACTATAGACATTGCCCTCCCCCGCTCATGTGGTATTCATTTTATTTGTGCAGGTCTTAAAAAGTCTTATATTTGAGCTTAAAAATCCTGCAGAAACCCTGGGTTCTATCTGATATTTTTGTCAAAATTGATTTATTCACATATTCTTATTCTGTGACAACTTATTTACATTATGTGATGTTTTTTTTTTTTTTTTTTATAAAGCAGAAAATGACTTTTTAGAATTGACCTGTTCAAGAAATCCCTTTAAAAATTTGAGAGGATTTTGATATTGTACATTTACAATACATTTAGGGTCTCTGTCAGTTTCATGCAGGAAAGAGACTTGTTCCTCGTATCATTTGCTCAATATCTCAAAACCACTCAGAATGCAGACAGAACCTTATAATTCCAAGGCGACGAAATATTCAATGATCTTCAGGATCTGAATGTGTTCTTGTTCTCCTGCAGATCTGAAGCCAAAGCCTGAACTCGCATCATATCCTGCAGGAGCTGCGCTGACAGGAAACACAGTGACTTTGACCTGTCGCATGGATCCGGCCGCTGGATGGGACTTTTACTGGAACAAACACACACTGAACTCTGAGACAAAGACAGAAACAAACTCCTACAGAGTTCAGATTGATTCAGTGTCTGATGGAGGCCAGTACTGGTGTAGAGCTGGAAGAGGAAAACCAGTCTACTACACACAATACAGTGATGCACTGTGGGTAAATATTACAGGTGAGCGAGAACATAGTATGAGATGAAACATACAGATCAGAGACAATATCTGCAGAACTTCTAAAACATTGAATCAAAAATAAATGCATTAATCTGTGTTTGAACAGTGAGTCCTAAAGCTGTGGTGACGGTCCGGCCTGATGAACGAGTGTTCAGAGGAGAAACAGTCGCTCTCAGATGTGATATAAAGTGGGGAGGAGACACTGAGTGGACGTACAGATGGGAAATAGAGGGAACAAACTGGTATAAAAACTCTGCTGACCGATGTACAGAAGAGTGCAGCACCAGTGAAACTGATAATCAGAAAAACAGAAATGCTGTCGGCTGGTGTTTAACACAAGAGTTGAACATCAGCAGTGTTGATCACGTTCACAGCGGTAAATACACCTGCAGAGGACAGAAAAACACACAATGCTCTCAGCGCAGTGATGCTGTTACTCTGACTGTATCGGGTGAGTTTGTGTGTTTGTTGATTATCATCAGTGTGAACAGCTTCTCTCTCTATAACTCGTCATGTTTTGTTCAGCTGAAGCTCGGGCAGCAGTGCGAGTGTCTCCACAGCCGTGGCTGACTGAAGGAGACTCAGTGACTCTGATCTGTGAGGTTACAGGCTCCTCTACAGGCTGGACGTTCAGCTGGTTCAGAGATGATGATCGTCTGTCAGACAGCAGCAGAGGAGCTGCAGGCTCTTACACTCTCAGTCCTGCTGCTCTACAGCACACAGGAGTTTATACGTGCAGAGCAGAGAGAGGACGACCGGCCTATTACACAAACTACACACAGACACTGTGGATCACTGGTGAGTCTGTGTCACAGCATTCATGCTTGTGTTCATCTGTGTTTGTGTTCATCACAGTCTCTGGCACAGGAGGGTAAAACATCAGAAACACTTCCCTCTATTTCTCAGTCTAGATCAGATCGAAAGCACTATCAAATACACACTCATAATATATACATGATATAACCCTTCTTATTTTAAACTTTTTAGTAAATTTCATCTAATTTTACTTAATTGCAGATTTTATTAGACACGTGCTGTCAGTTTTGAATGAGGTTTTCTTCTTCTCAGGTGTTTCTCCTTCAGTGTCTCTGGAGGTCAGTCCCAGCAGAAGTCAACACTTCTCGTCTGACTCTCTCTCTCTGAGCTGTGAGGATCAGAGTAACTCTGCTGGATGGACGGTGAGAAGATACACAGACAGAAACACAGAAGATTGTTCAAAACAAACAGGATCTACATGTCGAATCGTCTCTCTCAGCACATCTGACTCTGGAGTTTACTGGTGTCAGTCTGAATCTGGAGAGAAACGGCATCCTCTCAACATCACTGTACACGGTGAGTCCTGTTTCTAATCACAGCAGCTACACTCTTTCTAATCTAAATCCTAATTACAAAGTCTACACATTTTCCTCTAATTGTTTTCTGTACAGCCAGTCGCAGACTGACACTGCTATACAACTATGTGAATGAGTTTTATCTATTATAGTTAGATTAAACCTGTCCACATTCATCTGACAGTCTCTTGCCATTTAAATGGACAGTTTTTGGCCAGATTAATTTTTATGATCTCATTTGTACATTTCTGTACAATCTTTTTACACAGGTGGTTAGGTTTAGGGATGGACCTTTATGCTTGGGTTGGACTAGTGCATAAAGTACAGGAAGCATTAAGTACAATTCAGTTCATAAGAGGTTCACATTTTTAGCTATGAATTTTGATATATTCTTACTATTTACAGTAAGCATGTGTCTCTTGTGTTGTGTAGATGGTGATGTGATTCTGGGGAGTTCTGTTGATCCTGTGATTGAGGGAGATACTCTGACTCTACACTGTTTACATCGATCTACAAACTCCCGATCCTCGGAGCTGATTTCTATAAAGACGGATCACTCGTCCAGAATCAGACGACAGGAGAGATGAACATCACGACTGTCTCAAAGTCACATGAGGGTTTCTACTCCTGTAAAACAGAGAGAGGAGCGTCACCCAAGAGCTGGATCTCAGTCAGAGGTCTGGGAATAATGAGTGGTTTTATGTACCTTTGTAATAGTATAATACAGTTTGTCTCACACTAACAGATCTGCGCGTTTGTCATGTTCTTCAGTCTCAGCAGCTTCATCTCTTCTTCTGGTCGCTGGAGTGGTTTTGGGATTGTTGTGCTTGTTGATCTTCATCTCACTGCTGCTGCTGCTGTGGAGATACAAGAAGAACAAAGGTGTGGAGCAGTTCATAACATGATTAATACAACTGAACAGCAACAAAGGAAAGATACAGTTCTATAAAAAAATAATAAAATATATATATATATATATACACAATTTTGTCCATATGTGTATATATATATATATATATATATATATATATATATATATTATTATTTTTATAGACAAAAAAATAATAAAATTTGAGACGTCTCAGATTAAAAAAAAAAAAATTCATACAATGGAAGTCAATGGGGTCCAATGTTGTTTGGACACCAGTATTCCTCAAAATATATTTTTGAACTATCACTTTAAGCTTTATACATTATTTTTTCTCTGCAAGACTACTTTGCTTTTTACCTTTTATCCTCCTTGTTTGCTGTCCAGCAGGTTCTGATCAGATCTGTGACGTTGTGACTGAAGTGAATAAGAGACACAAAGGTTGAGTTTTAAACCTTATTTAAACAAATACCATTCAAAATAAGCAAATATAATTTATTCAATAGTTTTGGCTTTTTTTAAAGATGGTCCAGAGCCACTGGCGGATGTCACATATTCAGAGGTCACTGTCAAGAAAAACAAGAAAAAGATGGACAAAGGTTAAAATAATAAACCCTGTTAACTTCACCTATACAGTATAATCGTCGTCAGTACAATACATTCCTAATTAATGAATTATTATTATTTCTAATAATTCATTATTATTACTAATTGTTTTTCCAGATGATAGCATGGCAGAGCCAAATGAAGTGACATACTCAGAAGTCAGAAAAAAAGTAAAGAAATCCAAAAGCAAAGGTGAGATCCTGTTTTTTGTTTAGTTTTTTCTTACAGTACTTCCAGTATGTTCTGAGTAATCGGTCTGACCTCCTGTTCTGTATTAGATATTAATACTGCAGGACCCAGTGATCTGGTTTATGCACAGATTGATTTACAGGACAAAAAGAAAACCAAGAGCAAAGGTAAACAAACTGCATCTAAACACAATGATTCATCACAATTAACTCAGAAATAATCATTTTATAATATCAAATCATTTACAATTTTAAAAAGAACCGATAGAGCAAATTCATACAACTTCATTTCAATAATGTAACACAAAAATCACATCTGCCTTTTTTAACTGAAATTGATACTGAGCATTTCAAACTTAGATCAGAGATGATAAAACAGGCCAGACTATAAAAAGTCAGATAACCAGCCTGTTGTTTTTCCAGGTGCTGGACTCCGTGATTTTTTCATTGAAATGAAATCTAAGGACAAACAAAGAGGTAAATAAAGAGATGATCTGAATTGTCGTCATATGTAAAATAATCAAAATATTTTAACAGAACCTGCTAATAAAATAAAATAAGGTTTTTAATCACAACCCTGTTTGCTGTAAATATTAACATTTTTTAATCAATATATTCATTAACATTTTTAATCAATGTACTCTTCTGTGGTTTCTTTGTGGTTTGAGCATCGCTCCTTCCTCATATGATCAGATATTGTTGTAGTTTAAATGCAACATAGGCTCACTGGAAATACGTGCCTCTACATACATTTCTGCAAAACTGAAAAACATACCTATAGGCTACGTACGATTCACTGCAGTTTCCAGTCGAAATGAATACTTGAGGCAGTAACTTTTATTCTTTTTCACACAAAGTATGATTTACAGGTACAGAGGTTTGATTAATAAAGGCTAATTTTCCACACAATTACTTCGAATTTTTTGTGTGTCAGGAGGCGTGCGACAGATAATGGTGACGTAACTGACGCGGTTTGTTATCCAGTACAGTGTGGTGCGGGTGCGCTGTTCATTTGAAAAATTGCAGAAAAAGAGAGTGAGGACTCCGAGTCAGAGAGAGTCTTGCTTACGCCAAAACATCTTAAAATTGCTGTGTGGTGTTTCTTTGGTTTCTGGAGTGTCAAAGGTGAAATTGACAAAACCAATGGCGTTTGTAAGTTGTGTAAAAAAACGGCTGCTATTTCACTCCACAACATCTAACATGAGAACGCACGTGCAGTTTTGTCATCCCGAGGAGTTTTCTCAAGAGTGTCATGACGAGGGGCCGCATTAAAGCAGTCCAGGGTTATTTCTTTTTTCACCACAAATCCACTACCTGCTGCAAAACAGAAAGAAATCACCCAAAAACTTACTGAATTCATCTGCAAAGACATGTGCCCGATAAGTATCGTGGATGGCGATGCTTTCAAAACTTTGTTCGAGCACTCAACCAACGGTATAATTTGTCTTTCCGGGGTACAGTGAGCAATCACATTGCTAAGCTTTATGATAGCACTGCCAAGAGCATGAAAGCCTCACTGAACAATCGATCTGTGGCCTTGACAACGGATGGATGGACTTCTACACACATGTGACAGTCACTGCACATTTTATATCAGATGACTGGGAAATCAAAAACTATGTACTAAAACAGAAGAGCTGAGAGAAAAGCATACCGCCGAAAATGTGAGTGAATGCATTTTACAGATTCTTGGGGAATTTGAAATCAAGTCTGTGATATCAGTGACTGCTAATAATGCTGGGAGTGACGTGAAGGCTGTTGAGAATCATATGAAAAGAGTCAACATCCCGTGTTTGGTGCACGCGCTAAACCCAGCTGTATGTAAGGGGCTTCGTGGTGTTGGAGCTATCGAAACAGAGCTCAGCAAACTCAAGATGACCGCTGCCCATTTCAGCAAGTCACCTGCTCGAGAAGAAACAAAAACTGCTTGAAGTTAAATCTGACAAACTCAATGACCCGATGGAACATGATCGCTCGGGCCCTGGAGCAGCAAGCACCTGTGGCCGCCGTCTCATCTGGAGCGGACTACAAGTGAATCTGATGGAAAGGGTAAGAATCAGTGTTATTTTTGTATTATTGAGATATTGTATTATAGTTTATACTGATATTTCAAATTCATTTGTGGTTTCGTTTTAATTTTAGTTATAGTAAGTTTTGTGTATATAGTTTATTTCTTTTTTTTTTTTTTTTTTTATAAACTAAATAGAAATTATTAAATTTGCCATGGCTGGCTGAAATAGATTTATTAAAAATATTTTATTTTGGTAAAAAAAAAAAAATTATTTGGTTTATTTATTATTCATAATTAATAAGATTGTTTGTTTATTTACAGGTTAAGAATGTTTGTCAACCTTTCAAGACTGCCACAGAGGCGTCTCAACAGAGAATACCCGACTGCGTCTGCTGTCCTTCCTTTGCAGCACGTTCTCTTAAAGCAGCTCCAACCAAATTCTAATGACAGCCCGGGAGTGAGAGACATGCAAATGAAAACCGCAGCAGATCTAAAAAGCTTGATGAAAAGCATGCCTTCTTGCTACTAAACACAGCAAACTGCTTAGACCCATGATTCCTCCGTCTAAACCATTTGTCAGAGGAAAACAGAAAACAAGTAGGCCTACGGGCGAAGGTATTATCCGAGTTAACGACTGGAACGATGGAAGAGTCAAAAAGTGAGTGCGCTGATGTTGTAAAACAACCGGACGCAAGAAAAGACTGCTGTCTGCCATGGGCAACCTGTTCGACGGCGGAGACAGTCAGACCCAAAGCAGTGCAGAAGAAGGCATCAGGGCTTTGGAGCATGAGATGGATATGTATGAACGAGAAGTATACGCTCCCCGCTGACGAAAACCACTCTCTCAGTTGGTGGCAAAAATCGTGCAGCATGTATCCACGTGTTGCGCAGCTGGCAAAGACATATTTGACCATACCTGGCACATCGGTCAGAGCTGAGAGCTTGTTTTCATCAGCTGGAGACATTGTCAACAAAAAACACTCCGCACTCGCTGCAGAACAAGTTGACCGTCTGGTGTTTTTGACGAACAGTATGTAGGCTAGATGTGTATTGAGCGAGCGGATTGTTTCTGAACGGCAGTTTGCTGTTTTGTTTTCAGGTAGTACAAACATTACGCTGTCTGTTGAAGCGGGTCTTCTCGGGTTACTGAGGCACTTACACAATACACAGTTTTATGCACTTGTTGTGCAATTGTTTGAAAAGGTATGCTCTTTAAAAAGTGAATGTCATTTCATTTCAGTAAAAGATACAATGCTTGATTTGGTTTATAATTGATTATTGCGCTCGCTTGCGCCCTCTTGTGGGCATAGCAGACAATACAGTAGTTTTTCCCCCCTCTAACATTAAAGGAACACGCCACTATTTTTGAAAATAGGCTCATTTTCCAGCTCCCCAAGAGTTAAACGGTTGAGTTTTACAATACACAGTTTTATGCACTTTTGTTACCTAATTTTCCTTTCATGCACGTTAAGGAAAACCAACTCCCCAAGAGTTAAACGGTTGAGTTTTACCGTTTTCGCCGATCCATTCAGTCGATCTCAGCAGGCACAATGATATTACGCAGCGCCTGAAAATAGGCTAACTTCCTTCAACATAACCAGCATGACCAGCTGCTTGCAACCATGGAGACATCTGTGAGAGACGATTCAGAAGATATTTACTTTGGTGCAGATCCTGAACCGTATCTATTTGGACAGGAATACACTGAAGATGGAAGTTACCTTGCTGGGGACACATAGTGGTCATTTTCAAGTATTGCTCTGAAACAGCTTCAACAGAGAAGCAGTTTGACGAATTATAACGTATGTTGTGTTAACCGATTCACCGAGTGATTTTGGGGAGTGGTTAGTGTTCTCGAAAGAGTTCATTCAGATGTCAGACCAATGTTTCAACACATTACAATAACAGAACAATAAAAACACAAATTTTAAATGCTCATAATTACATGAACTAGTGCTTCACCCGGGATTCGAAACCATGGTGACAGCATTCCAGTTGAGATCACTAACCACGCCCCCAAATCACTCGGTGAATCGGTTAACACAACATACGTTATATAATTCGTCAATTCGTCAAACTGCTTCTCTGTCGAAGCTGTTTCAGAGCAATACTTGAAAATGAGCACTAGGTGTCACCGTAGAGACGGGTGTCGAATTGTTTCGAAGCCTGGACACATTTGCTTCGACTGTTTCAGTGTTTCACGAAGCCTCGCTCTGTCCACCACTAAATAAAACTAGTTACCTCAAGCACACACCTGGATGCTCACTAGTTAGCAGACACATACCTGAGAGACGGGAAGAGCCAAAACCGGAATGGACGGGCCTCGGGCAGCGAATGACGCACAAGGGAGCCTTAAAAGTCCCCTTTTATATACCCCTGAAAATATATGATTGGACAACTCATGCATTCATGGCATATTTAAAGAAACAACGCACACTCTGTTCATCCCACTACACACCTTTAAGAATTGCCTTCAGAATTCGAATTTTGCTAATATTTAAGAATAAAATTTGAATTTAGTTTTTCAGCCGTTTTGACAGCCATAGTTTGGTGTAGGGGATATTTCCAACATGATAAGAGCATTAATCTTTAGCGACACTCCCCCAATATTTGAATTCTGAACAGCCGCAATACGTTCCTCAAGCAACGTGTTAAAAGCGCTACAGTACGTGCTTGTACCAATGTAATAAAAACGTGCCACAGTCACGTATTAAACGTGTTTTAGCGCCACTCTCTGGACATTTCACTTTGAAACTGCCGCGAAACATGCATTAAGGTACATAGTTACGGTGTTGCAGAAATGTATGTGGAGGCATGTATTTCCACTGAGCCTGGGTTGTTCAGATCTCTGTTGTTGTTTATCAGGGAAGAGCAGTGAGTCTGGAGACACTTTGTACTCTGAACTGAAGCACAACACAGACAGAGGTGAGAGAAACACATCACTATTACAGTCAAACCACTGACCTTAAATATTACCCATCATGCACCGTTTCTGCTACAGATCACAATGATTCCTAAAGTCATGTGACTCATTGAGGAAATGTAAAAATCTTACAATTTATCGTCATTTTATTGTTATTTATCATTTGTGTTCTTTAGGTGCTGATGCTAGTGATGCAACTTATGCTCAACCTATTAGGAAGAAGAATAAAACACGTAAGAATTATGTTACAATGTACAGTAATCTTACAATATGATTTTAGATCATTTAAAACTGACTATCAGCTCATAATTTGCACTCGTTCCTGCAGCTTGTGGCATGTTGATTAATTTACATTATAAATCTGCTTTAAGTTATTTGTGATGATCAGAGGTTCATTGTGATCTTAAAACTGTAAATCATCAACAGAATGAGCTCATTATTCACATCACCTGCATCATCTTTTCTCTGTTTAAAGGTCCCTGAGTTCAGTGAAGACAGCAGACGGCTGAAAGATTCACAGCAGCAGACACAGTAACGCTTGCTTTGCTTCAGAAATCAATCTGAGTGAACTGCTTCTGCACATGCTTGACTGAAATACTTATGAAAGATACATATGCACTGTATTATCTCTCTAACAGTATTTTTTTACTCCAGTGAGCACTTATGTTTAACACAGTTCTAGGTGAAACTGCTTTAAAGTTATTATTACATTATTATACTGCAGCATATAATTATATGTGCAGCAAAGGTAGAATAAAATAGTGTTTGATTATTAGATTTAAAAACAATGTATTTTTTAATTAAATGTTTTTGTGTGTTAGTGCCCGTGTTTTTGCCAAGACAATGAAATGATTTTCTTGCTTTCATGTATTGTCATATATACTGCTTTTTACATTCATATATTTGATTTGATGTTATATATGTTTTTTTTTGTTGTTGTTGTTGTTGTTGTTTTTTTGCTGCAGTTAATGAAGTGTGAGACTTATATTTGATAAATAAAGACATGAAAACAAACATTTCTGTTTTGTTTGTAGGACTTTTTCACAATTTTTAACCTGTCATATTAACCATAATATGTGTGAGATTGATCAGCTGCTGTCCGTCTCAGTCCTGCAGACTCTAGAGAGAAATATGGGAAATATTAGGACTGAATATCTTCACGAGTAGACGATCAGCAGCATCTAGATCCTACAGAGAGGGGAAGAACACTAAAAACAGAAGCAGAAATAGAAATAGAACAGAATAGAAAATGAGTAGTTTTTATGTTTATTAAAGTGTCTTTATACCGAGAGAGAAAAGACAGACAGAAGAGAAAAGAGACGCTCCGTATGCTGTGTGTAAACTCACAGTGATCCCGAAATAACCACTTTCGGTTCCCCAAAACAGCTTTGAGAGAACAGTTCTTAAAATAACCACCTTTTCTAAGCCTTTTAATGATCTAAAGAACTTTTTTTCCACTGTAAAGAACGTTTTGTGCGATGGAAAGGTTCAGTGGAGGTTAAAAGTTCATCATGGAACCACAGACAGAAATAATATTATAATGCTTTATTTTTAAAAGTGTTCCTTAAATGCAATAAGTCAATTTAGATCAAAGCATATGCCAAATGCATACATGTTAATGTTAAATAAAATAAAATATATAGTTTAAAATATATATTTTGTCCAAAATGGTCTTCCTTTTTTTCTGTTTCATTATACAAATTATTAAATAATAATAAAGAAAAAAATCATAAAACACACATCACCATTGTGACTACACACGAGTGTATCACAAACACAGCAGTCCTCAGAGTCTACAAGCAGATGTCTGATTTACTTACAGTTACAGTCTTTTAGCACTGAAATCAAATGTTAGCTACATCAGAAAGTCCAAAGATTTTGTGGGAACACAACAATTATATTTGTGGTCTCTCATGTACAAATCCTGTTATAGTTTACTTCCACTTTTCAATCCTGGAAATGTGAAAAGGGTCCATTAATTGCTCCACAAAGGATGGAGGACAGTGGAAAAATACTGAGGATGTTTTGAGCAAGATATTATTCACATTATACCTTTGAACACTGCATCTTACTTTATTAATATTTATTACAAATGTCTTATTTCACTAAACTTCAACAACAGATTTCATGAGTGAAAGCTGAATAAAGTCTGGAGCCCTTCATCGTTACTCTCATCTTCTTAAAAATCTTTATTTGTTAATTATACTCATCCAAAACCCACCAACAGATCCATCTGCCTTTTCCTCCAAAGCTGACATTGCAACATTGACTATCATGAAATGTCCTGAACATTGTGTCAGTGTGTGATCTTCAAGAGGAACTGAAACCTCTAAATGCAATCACAGAATTGTCATTATTTTGCCGTAGGTCAGCATCTGCATCAACACGTCACTAAATGCTTCACTTCACCTCTTCAGGAAGTGCTGTGCCGGGTGATGAAACACTTCTGCTCTTGCGCTAGTGAGGAGTTTTCTCTCTCTTCTGTTTCGCTGTATACCTGCTGTCACGGATGCCTCAGTCTGTCGTCTACAATAAAATGATGTTGTTAAAATAGCCCATGTGACATCAGTGCTTCGACCGTAATTTCATCAAGCTATGAGAATACTTTTTGTGCACAAAGAAAACAAAAATCATGACATTATCCAGCAATTCTTCTCTTCTCTGTCAGTCCTTGACATGTGTTCATGACACAACGTATGCGTCTGCATTCCTCTGCTCGGAAACAGAGAGTATTCTTGTAGCTTTACAAAATTACAGTTGAATCACTTTTAACAATGTCCTTACTACATTTCTGGGCCTTGAACCTTTCAGATCCCTTGCTGTCTTTGGAGGGTCAGAGAGCTCTCAGATTTCATCAAAAATATCTTAATTTTTGTTCTGAAGATGAACGAAGGTCTTATGGGTTTAGAATTATACGAGGAAGAGTAATTAATGACAGAATTTTCATTTTTGGGTGACATTTCAGGTTTCAGTTTGGCCTTTAAGAGTCCTAATAAAAGTGTTCAGTGAGTGGATGGAGTTGAGCTGATAGTTGCTGGTTTTACTTCTGCTTTGTTCTCTGCAGCTCTTTTCCACTCGTCTTGACTGCAGCTGCCTGTCGTCTGTGTTGAAGGCAAGGCTTTTGGCCGACAAACCGAGACCAGAGCTACTCACAATCTCTCCAGAATGAAGCACACTTCAGCTGCAAAGCACAAAAAGCAAAACTCAAATTACATGAAAAGGCCTACATTAGATGTTACCTCGTGACATCTAATCTTAATGTGTGCGGCTGTGAGTGTGAATGAACAAAATAACAGTTTCAGAACAATTCTGAAAGAACGTATCTTCAAGGAGAGAAACAGAGCTTTAACAACTTGCATGCACTAAAAAAAGAAGCTCAATATCTTAGAATGGATCTCTTTTTCTTCCTATTTCTTCATTTATTTCTGTAAAGAGTTTGTCTCCTCCCTCGTCTCTTCTTGAAGTGTGAAATGACTGTTTAAACAGGAAGTGTCTGTTTTAGATGTCACCGGACAGCAGTTTTTTTATTAATGTGTCAGTATGGGGTCCGGTGCACTGCCTCTCATTCTCCGTAAGTATTTTATTATATTCTATATCTGGGGTGCAAAACTCAGTTCCTGAAGGGCCACAGTCCAGCAGTGTTTCCAGCCTTGTTATCTGTAGTTCTCAAATCAGCTCAAATTTGCAGGTCTGCAGACGTCCAGGAACTGAGTTTGGCTGCGCTCTTCTACACTTTCTTCTGTTTTCTGTTTCTAATATGTTGTATTCAGTTGAAGATCAATCTCAACAGGTTGTGCTGTGTGTAGGAGGGTTTGTAACTTTAGTCTTACTGCTAATTCTATTCTCTTTTTCTGGCATGTTTTGGTTTTATTGTGACAGGACAGATCAGAATTGACAGGAAGTGAAGTGTGGGGTGGATCAGAAAGGTCCTCGTGTCAGGATTAGCACAATAACAGTGCTGTATGTTGGCGCACTGCAAGGCTATCAGCGCTGACTGCAGATTATATTCTTTATTGTTCAAATTTAATGTGATGACATGTTAAAGTATATGTTAAAATATTTAGACCGCTGAGTTACACTTAAAGGGTTAGTTCACCCAAAAATGAAAATTCTGTCATTCTGCCAAACCTGTAAGACCTTCGTTCATCCTCAGAACACAAATTAAGATATTTTGATTAAACCCGAGAGCTTTCTGACCCTCAATAGACAGCAAGGGAACTGAACCGTTCAAGTCCCAGAAATGTAGTAAGTAGTATATTTGCTACTTTTTTTTGTGCAAATATAAAGACAAAAATATCAACTTTATTTAAGCATTATTTCTCTTCTGTGTTAGTCTTTAATGCACATTCAGGAGAGCACCACAGTACGTGTGCATGATGCTGACGTTGCTTATAAAAACAGAAAGACACTTTCAGTTCATGTAAAATAAACTAAAATAGACATGTTTCAGTGAAATGCATTGTGTTGAATGAATGAAACTGCATCATATTCATGTTTCTTCTGCTTTTAGTGCTGATGTCCTTCATCCACGCTTCACTCACTCAAGGTACTGTGCTGTACTGCAGTAAATTTATTTAAAAAATGTGAGTTGTTTTGTAGTTCTTTGATGCTTATTTGTCCACAATGCAGTGTTTTTCTCACGAGTAGGTTTTGAGTTCATAACAGTGATTGATACAGTGATACTGTAGGCGATCAATATTTACTCATATGTGTATTAATACAGAGAGACCAAAACCTGTAGTGAAGGTGACTCCAGATCAGCGTGTGTTCAGCGGAGAGACAGTCACTCTCACATGTGACATACAGCCAGCAGGACACATTCAGTGGAGATACAGCTGGTTTAAAGATGGAGACACTCAGTATCCATACACAACAACAACAACAGCAGAGTTCAGTTTCACAGCTTCTGTGTCTGATAGCGGTGAATACAGCTGTAGAGGAGAGAGATCAGACTCACAGAGATCAGACATCAGTGCTGCTGTTACACTGACTGTATCAGGTGAGTGATCATATTCACATCTGTTCAATGCTCATTTAAATCATTATTTGTTGCTCCAGGGTGCATAAGTTTAGCATTGTAGCTCTGACTGATTTAATTGAACTGAATATATGTAGAAAATTATTTGCTAAAATAATTACATTAACAGCAACACTGAAATAACAGCAGACAGTTTATCTGTCAGACAGATACATGTGAAAGCTGTATTTTTTACTATAACCCTGTGCATTTTCTTTTGGAAAAATATTATAATTTCATTTAAAATGATAAGTTAAAAACCCAATCATCATGTAGTAATATGTTTTAAATAGTTATATGTTAGTAACATGTTCATTTCTTTCTTTCTTTTTTTTTTTTTTTTAATTTAGTTGAGTTAGTTGTTTAAGTGCATGATATTGTAGAGTTGTCCATCTATTGAAGCCCTGTAGCCTATGATTGCTGTTATTAATGCTGTTATCACATGTTCTAGTCACTGTTCTGTTCAAATGCAGAACTGCATAAGATGTTTATGGGATGTAAATCTTTATCAGTGATTTTGACACTGTTTTAGGAATCTAGTAATGCTTACATACACTGTAAAAAGGTTGCTGTAAATTTTACAGTATTTTACTGGCAGCTAAAAAAATGGTTACAGTATTATTACTGTAATTGCATTTACAGTATAATAATGGCTTTACTGTATTTTTATTTACAGTATTTTACCGTA
Source organism: Onychostoma macrolepis (assembly GCF_012432095.1). Classification (NCBI taxonomy): domain Eukaryota; kingdom Metazoa; phylum Chordata; class Actinopteri; order Cypriniformes; family Cyprinidae; genus Onychostoma; species Onychostoma macrolepis. Next base: position 44,052,109 of record NC_081161.1, read on the forward strand.
TTTTCATTTACAGTATCAGTGCTGTAGTGTTTATTTTCATGTAGTTTAAACATTTTTTACCTGCAAAAAACAATCAAATTGTGGTACAGCTCTGTAATCCATGATTTTTACAACCCCGACCCCATAAAAATCACAATAACTCATGAGAATTAGCTCTGATAATATTCTTTTTAATTGTTGAACATTTTCTTTTTAAAAGTACAAATTACAAGTCTTGATCTCTAGGATGAACTAGCTGAACAAAGGGCATCACAACAGTCCCCTGGGCACTTTGTATCATGGCAAAACATACACATACTAAGAAGCAAAAACAAGTAAGTACACTAACAGTCAAAAGTTTAAAGAATTATCTTCTGCTCACCAAGCCTGCATTTATTTACTGCAAAAGCAGTAATACTGTGAAATATTTTTACTATTTAAAATAACAGCTTTCTATTTGAATATATTTTAAAATGTAATTTATTGCTGTGATCAAAGCTAAATTTTCAGCATCATTACTCCAGTCTTCAGTGCCACATGATCCTTCAGAAATCATTCTAATATACTGATAAACATTTATTATTATTATTATTATCATCATCATCATAACAGTTGAGTACATTTTTTCAGGATTCTTTGATGAACAGAAAGATCCAAAGATCAACATTTATCTGAAATAAAAAGATTTTGTAACATTACAAAATGGGGGGGTGGGGGGGATTATACACATTACTACTTTTATTTAACAAGGATGGTTTAAATTGATCAAAAAGAAGATAACGACATTTATAATGTTACAAAATATTTCTATTTCAGATAAATGCTGTTCTGAACTTTCTATTCATCAAGGAAACCTGAAAAAATTAGATTCAGCTGTTTTCAACATAATAATAATAATAATAGTTTTTTTGAGCAGTAAATCAGAATATTAGAATGATTTCTGAAGGATCATGTGACACTGTAGACTGGAGTAATGATGTTAAAAATTCAGCTTTGATGACAGGAATAAATTACATTTTAAAATATATTCAAATAGAAAACATTTATTTTAAATAGTAAAAATATTTCAAAATTGTACTGATTTTGCTGTACTTTGGATCAAATAAATGCAGGCTTGGTGAGCAGAAGAGGCTTCTTTAAAAACATTAAAAATCTTACCGTTCAAAAACTTTTGACTGGTAGTGTTAATAAAAATCAAATAATAGTAACAGTAAAAATGAGTTTGTGTTGTGTTAAATTTCAGTAATTTTGACAGTCAAAGTTGACAAGCTCTCCGATGAGAAACAGCAGGATGGGATTCAGGCAGATCCTTTTTCTTTGCACCCTCTTTCCAGAATTCCAGCTGACCTGTGACTTTCAATGCATTTGGTGCCACAAAGATCTGAATGAACCTGCAAGCACAAGAAAAAAAAAAGCATTATTTTTCAAAGCAGTGTTTACAGAATTTGCCTCAACTGTCAAACATGGTGCTGTATGCACTTTGATGTTAATAAAACCTTATATACTACATCTGAACGCACCTACAAAGGAAGGTACATAATTAGTTGATAATCCATCACATTCAAATTATTAAAGCTCCATTTTTTACAATGCATTCTCAATCAGTAGAGCAAAGTGCTAGAATGCTGAATTAATGGGTTTGATTCCAGGGGCGGTTCTAGGGTGAGTGGATATCAGAATACACGGGATACAAGTCAAATAAAACAGGCTATGCTGAAAAGTTACATTGGCTAAGTGGCTTAATTTTTTTTTTAAAGCGACAAGTGTAATTAATTATAATTAATACAAATTGCATAAATAATATTATGAAATTAATGTTTTAAATATAAACACAAAAATATGTAATGATAGAAAAAAAATAGAATGATACTTTTAAAAATGAGACTAAAATTACCAGTAGGTGGCAGCAAGCCACTGTCTTAATGACTGAGCCACTGAGTCATTTATTCAATCTATTCATTAAAAACTGCTGATTCTTTCAGGAACGAAGAAACTGTTTTTATGAACGGATCAGTGAATCACTGATTCAAGGCATTCTAAAAATGTAAATTCTTTCAGTAATGAAACACTGTTGTGTGCAGAGACGCACAACATGGCTTTGTTTAGAACCGTTTTTGCGAAAAAAGACAATATTTTCTGCACTATTTAAATCACTTAATATTAACTTCTCGTTTATTGAATTTTGTTGCCCTGACACTTAGTAAAGTCTGCCACAGACCATGCTAAATGCTATCTGTTCATATAATCTAGTCATTTCTAAATGTGTGTGTCCTAGAAAATCTGTGCTTATAATACCATGATTAAAAATCTATATTTGTTGCTTTACAGTAACAGTAATCTAATTTTGGGGATATCGGTATATTATGAATTTATAGGCTACAGTTAGTTAAAGATACCTGAAGCAGCTGCATTTTGCTGTTTAAGTGCTGGTTCAATAGAAATCATTTTAATGCGCATGAAAACTCAATCTTGATGCGCACACACCCCTAGCGCCGCCCCGTTTGATTCCCAGGGAATTAATAACTTAATAAAATGTGTAGAGGAGCGCAGGGCACAAACTAACACGGGGTAAGTTGTAACACACGGTTTAAATATTTCCACACATGCTAGCATAACCAAATACTGTACAAATACAAATTTACAGTATTTACTACTGCCATATCAACACTATATAGAGAATAAAGTGCACCAAAATTCAAAAATCTTTTGAAGATGTCGCTGAATATATATTCTACCAAAGCAGAAGTACATTTCTGGCTGAAGTAAATTGTCATCTCAGTTTTTAGTATTCATTTAAAATTAGACAAATCTGCTATTATTTTAATCTCCAATCTGTTATCAGTTTAGATAGTTTTATAATGCTTCGCTAACTAGCAGAAGACACTAACCAGTTTTAAATTCCAGTTGCACAGATGGGGAACGTTATAACACTGTGCTACAATGTGCCCCGCTATTATTAAACTGTGCTATTCTATGACATTAGCAATGCAATTTACACCATTTACTTTTATGAGTTTCAATGAGAAACCACAAGAAGTAGGTGAATAAAGACTGAGAATCGATGTTTAATGTTCAGAAATTGTTATTTCAAGAAATGTAAAGCATTTTGGCTGGTTTATGTGTCTCGTGTCCTGTGTCCTATGACAGCTGTGTGCGGAGGGAGGGGAGTGTATCATTTCTGAATGTGTTTCTTCATTTGCGCACTCTGTTTTGAACTACACTGTATATGTAGCTGTGTGTTGCGATCAGGGCCGTCCCAAGCATGGTTGCAATGTGTTCATTGTTCATTTATTACACTATTTATTAATCTTTGTTAATGTTAGTTAATGACAATACAGTTGTTGTTTATTCCATGTTAGTTCACAGAGCATTAACTAATGTTAATAATGCATTAGTAAATGATGAAATTAACATTAGCTAAGCTTAATAAATGCTGTAGAAGTATTGTTCATTAATGTTTTTAACTAACGTTAATGTTAACTAATGAACCTTATTGTAAAGTGTTACCACATTTTTTATAAGCAAAACTTACTATATTAATATATTGCTAGCCCGTTCCTCTCTTTAAAAAGTAAGTTAGTGGAGAACAGCAGCCGTGGCTAATTTGGCTACTTTAGTAACATTAGATGAAAGCTCACCTGTTGTTACGACGGCAATCACAGGAAAATACTCCAATACTCCTCCGATGCAGACGACATGACCACAAGACCACAAACTTGAAAATAAAATACAAAAGATGTACTTTACAGTGGTATTTCTTAACTCAGTTTTCCTCAGTATTTCACGTTAGCTCGCGGTTTTATTTTCCGTCTCTCACTGAATAGGGACCGTCTCTAAAGTTACATACAACATTGGTACACACGTTTCTAACTTAAATAGCATGTGAAGAGAATTACACTTGCGATAAAGAGGCAGTGTACAGAAGATATTATGCTTCTCTGTGTTCGTTAACTTCGGCTAACTGACATTATTAACTTACCAGTTGATGTTATCATCGAAACTATGCCAGTCACAAGAAGAGGCGCCAAAATACACCTCTGACGTTGTCGACGAAATCTAGACTAGAAATTTGAAAAGAACAAACAAAAGAATTACTTTACTGTTTAAAATCTCCACTGAATTGAAACAGTGGTGTTGCCTACTCACTTTACCTCAGTAACATTATTTCACGTTAGTTCGTTGTTAAGGTTAAGTAACGACTCGCCAGATTAACTAAGTTGCATCAAAGGGCAGCCAAACCTACAAACATGTTTTTCGGTTTAATAAGGTTTATTTTGACTAATATAGGTGACCTTAATTTACTCACCAGTCGAGGTTATCACCGTTATGGCGGCGTTAAATCCGGCCTTCAGTCAGAAAAAAAGGCCCCAACTCCCGACATGAAAAACGACATGATGAATAATGTTAGTTTGCTGTTAATAAGTTAAAACATCTGAAAATATCTCAGTTTTGCATAAAACAGAAATAATATATGCCTACTAACCTTTTTGTCTAGTTAACAGTGCAAAGTGTCTCTTTTGTCCTTCTACCGCTGCTTCCACCAAACGGCAAACAAAATAAATCTCCCTTGCCACTGGTCAGTTTTTCGCGGGCAAGTTCACTACTGTACATTTACAGTAGTTTACTGTAGTGACCATACATTTTCCCATAATCCTTTGCAGTTTACAGTAAAATACTGTATATACATTTACAGTATCTTACTGTACATAATACAGTAAAATACTGTTCAAATTACAGAAATCGGTTACAGTGTAGAGTTCAGTTATTTATGAGAATGAAAACTGCATTTTTTAACTGAAGTCTCTTAAAACTCTCAGAACTCACATCCACATTTTAAAGTCAGAAGGAAACAGAAGTAGCATCAGATCATATCTTCTGTTTTCTTAATGATTATCAAAAAAGAAAAATGAAGTCAGGACTTGTTTCTGTCCATCACGTGTCAGTGTTTGTTGAGTGGATCCTGAGATGTGATCACTGCACTCAACAACAGACGCAGATATGAATGTGAGCTTGCAGTCGATTGTAAGAAAGAGGCAGTTTAAACCAGGGGTGCAAAACTCTGTTACTGTAGTTCTCAAATAAGCCTGAAGGACTTGATTAGTGTCACACCTGCCAGCCGGAGTGTGTATGATAGCCACAAGAGGGCTCTCCTTCTGTCTTTGTATTGATATTGTTATTTTGAGCCTTGATGACGACACTTTATTCTGATTGGTCAGATTCTGATGACAAGCAGACCTGTGTTGTGTGTTTATTCTCACAATTAAATTTCCATAATGCTTACAAATCTGTGTTTTTATAACAGTAAAGCTTTTTTAGTGTAGTCGCAGTGTTATATTGAGTCACGTTTAACAAAAAACACAGATAAAAGCATACCCCCACTTTATTGGTATTTAAATAGTATATGTTTGTTGAAATGTATTCATGAACAGATGGTGCTGTATTAAGCAGTATATAAAAAGTGTTTGTTGCTCATGAAAACGTTTCTGAAACGTCTGTGTGTTTGACAAATATTGCATTTATTTCACTCCACACCGTGCGAGCATCTACCGGGAGCAGAAAGTGTCCGACTTGACGTCCCCGCTTTTAACTAATAAATGAACATACAAAAAGGTGGTCACATGATCCACACGGGTCCATTTTGTTTCCACTTTCAGGACATGTGCACATGTCACATGACTCCATATTTTGTCCTGTGAAAAGTGCATTTTATCAATTTCCGTACACATAATTTCCTACAAAAAATCTTAGTCACCTTCACTGGAAAGTAAAGAAGTATTTTCAAAAACATTACATATTTAATCAAATGTATCAGGAAATTACAAAAAAACAACATTGTACTGTAATAGACTCACATACGGCCATGCAGGCATACTGTCAGAGTACAAGTATATGATCTTTGTAAGGAAAAGAGTTAGAATGATCTAAATGTATTAGAAGTTTTGCATGATTTTGTAATGCATTTGCAAAAATAGTAATTCACATACTATATCTGCACATATTATGATTTTTCTGTTGAGAGGAATTGCTTTCTCAGTTTTCACAAGCAGTGAGGCGTCATTAGAGAAGAAGGAGATTTTACATGCATGTGCTTGTGTGTTTATGTGCATGCTTGTCAGGATAAAGTGCATATTAGGATAAGGTTATGATGATTTTTACTTTTTTTTTTTTACTTTGAAACAACACTGATTATAATGTTTTGGTATGATAACAGATATGATAGTTTAGTTATTCTTGTGATCCACGATGGTACATTTTCCTACCAGGGCTTACTGCGCATATCACTATTTTGTCCTTTTTTCACGCTGAACAACAATATTTAATGCATCTGCATTACTGTAAGGGGTAGGTTTAGGGTTAGGGTAGGTGTAGACGTTAATAAAACACAATCTAATAGATAGAAATAATTATTTATTGTTGGTTTCCGGTAGCTGTATCCCTTTTAGCCACAACCGCAAATATAACACATAATTACTGTATTTGCATTACTGTAAGGGTAGGTTTAGGGTCGTGGTAGGTGTAGACATTAATAAATCATAATTTAACAGGTAGTGTTTTTCGTTATTGAAATGTACCACCTACTGTTTTAATGGGAGGTAGGAAAATCTGACAGGGTAGCACAAATCAACAGAACACCGGTGTGACCCAGCGATCGGCCAGGACCTTGCTCGCTAATCTAAGCGCTCCAAAGTTTCGTTTCAGATATAAACCCTGTATATATAAATATATATATATAAATATAAGTGGCATTCCGTCCATAAGCTGCGAATGTGCCGCATACCAGGCATCTGAGAGAATGAGTTCACGGGCCACTGCTATATATAGCCTATATATATATATGTATATATATATATGTGTGTGTGTGTGTGTGTGTGTGTGTATATATGTGACCCATGTGCTATATTCTAACACTTCTACCTTTATACAATAGTTTTGTGAGAAACAGCCCAAAAGTGTCTGAAATATTTTAGTCCACATCATTCTGCCATCACAGCAGTCAGACAATATCAACCAGCATGTATTGGTCACTAGTGAATTTTCTTTTCGTGTTTTCAGAGGATGGATGTTTAAGTGATAATTAAGACACAAAGCATGTAAAGGTGTTTTGAACAATCACCAAATGTGTTATTTGCTGCTTTGCAACTGTCACGGCACGGTAGGAATGTGCACGGCAAGAACAAGGTCTGGGTCCAAATGCAGGGAAAAAAACTAATTTAATAGTCAACGAAAAAGCCAACAAGGCAAAAACAAAACAGGTTACGGAACGGGACACAACTGACGGCAACACAGTGCTTGTGTCCACAGAGCACAGACAGACCGGATACTACAATTCACAAACAACAATATAATTATAATTCTACCAGACAGAGTAGCGGGAGTGTGGCGTATAAATAGACCATGGTGATGGAGAACAGCTGGGAGTGTGATCAGTGGCAGGTGTGTGTGGTAATGGCAATTGAGTCCGGGAAGACGGGAGGTGGCGACCTCTGGTGGTGAGGGGGAGCATCGTGGGCCCGGACTCATGACAGCAACAAGCTGGTTTGTTTACATCAGCATGGGTTAGACAATGACGTTTCATTGGTTCAGACTCATGACATCAAGTATTCACTATAATATTCACAAAGCTGGATCGGTGCGCTTTACAACAATACCAAACTTGTTCTGAGGGGAAGCAGCTGTCGAGTATTGAGCAGAAAAACTGAAAAATTTAGAAAGCACACAAATAAAGGCATTTTTAGATGTTTGATTGCTATGTGGAGCATTAGGATCACTAGACGAAAGCTTAATGAACTCATTTTTGTGAAAACCTCATTCAACCAAAACTGACCTTTCACTTGTTTTGCCTGCAGCTCATAATTAGTCCGTTCACATTAAAACTCATTTTTCCAGCACAGGTCACATTTATACTGAATAATACAGAGCAAAATACAGCTGGAAGAAAGTGCAATGTTTCTCAATGTGCATTTATCATTACTGCAGTTACACTGAAAAGTTTCATTTATTTATTATTTCATTTCCTAACCAAATATTATATAAATATTCACACGATCAATAACAACAACAAAAAAGCTGAGAAACAGGTTAACAAGTTATTAACTTTACTATACCTAAAGTTCTCGGAGGAATTATTATGAAACCATTTAGTTGACAGGAGCAAAAACAAGAGACCATCACTCTCATCTCCATATCAGTGTTATGAAAATACAGGAGCTCAGATCAGATCATGTTTCTGACATAATTCACTGAAAGCTCTGTCTTCTTTCTTCACAGATTCACCCACATCTACACTGACTGTGACACCAAACTATCCTGTATTCACCGGAGAGACAGTCAATCTGACCTGTGTTATAGAGTCTCACAGTAACTGGAGATGGAGAAATAGCCTGACATATGACTGGAGATCAGACTGGACACCTGAGTGGAGATATGAGTGGTATAAAGACAGTGTAATGTTACAGACGTCTGATCGTTACACTGTAAACAGAGACACTCTCACTATCAGAGGAGCTACTGAGTCTGATCAGGGTCAGTACTGGTGTAGAGGACAGAGAGATGAAAGACCAAAATCATCACAATCAAGCTCTGTTTCTCTCTCTGTGAAGGGTAAGATTAATATCATTGTCCTCCTAAACGGTGTTTCCAACAGATTTTCAGGGAAAGTAGTTTGTATATACATAAATATAAATGCATATATGCTGACGTCACTCACAATGCACTTTTGTAGCCCGTTAGACAGATTGTGTTTGTGACTGAGTGTGTGGCAGAGAAAGTGGTTTTGTGTCATTTTGAGGGAAAATGCATGCATTTAAAGGTTTGAGTTCACAACTAGTCATTTTTTATTTGAATAATTTTACTAATTTCAGTTCGATTTAACAACACAATATATTTAAATTTATTTTAAATGTATATCTTAATTAAAAGTGTATAAGTGTATGAATAGCACAAGAAAGTTTGCCAAACACCGCTATTCAAGATAAAAGCCATACAGTCATACGCTTGTAACGTCAGTGACTTCTAATGAGAGACATGAAGCTGGTGCTTATTTTTCAAATGTTTTCCAAACTGGGCTTCAGCTGACTTACTGACAAAGTCAGGATATTATGCAGCTGAGAGTCAGTTAGTTTGCTGCTCAAGTTCATCAGACTCCGAGGTGCAGGGTAGGTACTGTCTCGCGTAGCCAGACTGACGGCTGAAGGTCTGGAATAGATGGCAGGTTTTATTGGCCAAGGCCCGCCCATGAGGCCATTTGACCGACATGTCAAACAACCAATCACAGTTCGCTTCGTTCAGCGTCACGTTTCGGGGTGAATAAATGTCACCACAATAGAGCGGGGAACTATGACGTCACTCTGTAGGCAGATCGGCTGTTAGCATGAAACTGGTTCCTCCACAAAAAGCCAATGGGATTTTTCCACAGGCTTTTGGATTATTGCCAAAAATAAACTCTGTGTTCAATCATAGTTCATGAAACTTACACGTTTTGTCCATCAAGATAATCTTCACAAAATAATATAACTTTGATGAATTTTGAAGCTGAAATAAAAGCGCCAGAACTGAAAAAACTAAACTTAGGCTATAAACGAACTACAGCACCACAGTCGCTCGTCTTCAGAGTCACCTCCAGCAGCTCCAGACAACTGTTTCAAACTTATTTATAACATGTTTAGTGAAGGATTTACTCTGTATATGAATGTTAATCCACGCTACATTAACCTTTTCATATAAACTGGAATAAATACAAAACTAGAGCCAAACTAAAACTGAAATAAGACATTAGTAATAAATGAAATGAATGAAATAATCTTAACTAAAGACCATTTAAAGCACGTATTTCTGTACATTACGAAATAAGGTGCATTAAAAGTCAATAAATCCTTGATTTAATATGAATATTTTAATTAAAAACGTGTCTCCACGTACTATTCAATAAAAGTCTAGTGCATTTAATCTTTTAAATAACAGCAGAGTGAGCGAGTTTTTGGATATGGTAAGATTAAACTTATTTTAGTGAACAAAGTACCACATTTCAGCTCTCGTTTTGTTAGGGTGGTTAGTTTTATGCTTAAATTATTTTATCCTTGCTTCTAGGAAATCCTCAATGCTTTCTAACAGCTTCATGTGGCCGTAAACATTTAATTTTAACGTGGCTTTAAGCACTATGCATCATTAAAGTTTCACTTTCACCACGTAAAGCCGGTAAATGTAATAATCATAATATGAGTTTACCTTACGGTCCGAACCAGAGTCTCTGCATCAGTGAGCGATAAAACGAGCTTCTTCCCTCTGAAGACACGTGTCGCATTTCAGGGCAAAGCAAAAAAACATTGTCGAACAACAACATAAAATGCAGGAAACTATTCATTGGTTATCCTAAAATTAATTGTATTACAAAGTATGCTACAACTGCAAAATACTGTAAATTGATAAACTGTTCGGTGTGATGACGCTGAATGTCTCCGACAGCGTCTGTAGTCCCATTTAGCAGCTTGTTAACAACCGTCTTTTTTAAGAAACGTAACAGTTTAAAAAAATCAGGAGTGGGGTGTAACTGGTGTGTTTTATGTCGTAGAATAAAACGTGAAAGTATCTTGAGCTTGTGTGAACCACGGACCTTATTTCAGGGATTTAACCAAAATCCCATTCAAAAAACCCATTGACTCTGTGACGATGAACCGGAAGTGATAAAATGCACTCGCTTCCGGGTTTCGCCTACAAAGTGACATCATAGTTCCACCACTCTATAACAGAAAATAACTATAACTATAACTGTAAAACTCTCAGATGTATTTGAAAGATTCTGTGCCGCAAACTTTAAATATTTCACATACTTTTGAAAATCCAGCGTTTATTTGATCCTGACAAGCGCTCGTCGTCAGTTATAAACATGACAGCTTTCTTCTTTCGTGAGAGGGTTTGGTGTCACGGCATCTTTGTTTCCAGGAGGAACGTTAAAGAACGCAACACACACGTCTCCCGGAAATCCTGTATAATTCAACCAATCCGACGAGGACTTCGAAACTCTTGGGGTGTATTCCAGAAAGCATGGTTAACTTACCGTCAGATAAACCCTGAACTTTCGGTTGATTAACCTCAAACCATGCTTTCTCGAGGTATGTGATTCCAAAAACGCGTCCGTGAGTAAGTTCATTCAACTCAGAGTATGTTCCTGGTTAAGACTCAAGACATTCTCAACAGAGCCACGAATCGACGAGTCACTAAGAATAAGCGCGCCATACTGCTTCTTTCTTCTTCTTCTATTCAACGGTCATGTAGGCCTTATGCCTAGTGCATATCACCACCTAATTGATGGTTTTGCAATCATTTTTATTTCCCCCTTTAATCTTTAATCCTTGAGAATAAGAATTATATTGTTTGTTTGATGCTAATTATATATTAAGTCATATCAGATATGTATTTTATTATAGAAATACATTATAGAAAATGCGATCCATGTGTGAGATGATAATATAAAATGTAATATATATATATATATATATATATATATAGGCTAATATAATAAATTAAACATTACCTTGTCATAATAGTGTTTTATAATTTATACAAATAACTGTTATATATGCCAATAAAATATAATAACCATATTAGAGCAATATATAGGCTAACTTTATTTATTACTTATATAAGCACTTTATCATTAAAACAGCATACAACACATATATATATATATATATATATATATATATATATATATATATATATATATATATATATATATATATATATATATATATAAATATAAGTGGCATTCCGTCCATAAGCTGCGAATGTGCCGCATACCAGGCATCTGAGAGAATGAGTTCACGGGCCACTGCTATATATAGCCTATATATATATATATGTGTGTGTGTGTGTGTGTATATAGTAGGCTATATACATAACTGTACTGTAATAATATATAATATTGTGCGCTATCTGTCACGCCCACTGAAGGCTCGTCAGTAGATCATACATGCTCTGATAGCGCTGAAGTGAACTAAACCTGGAACATAAGCTGCTCCGGAGCAGGTTATCTTCAGAGAGCGAGTTGCTATGGTTACTTACATACCCTGAAATTAACCTTCGATTTTGGAACCGAAAGCTGAGGTTATCCGCTCACTTATCCTCAAACATACCCGGGCATGTCACATAACCTGCTTTCTGGAATACACCCCAGATAAGTGCGCCTTATGCATCAGACGTTTAGCCAATGGTCCGTGTGCGTGACGTCTGAGGCTGAGACTAGGTACTGCCAAACAGAGACAATATCATTTGTGCCTGTTTGCATCAGGAAACTTCACTGGCAGTGATTTTGAGTAGATCAAGATCTATCAAGCTTAATGCTATATTATTATTATTATTATTATTATTATAATATGCTTAAAACACTGATTCTTTCATGAATGAAACAAGGTCTCAAAGCCACTTTATAAAGCTCAATCGATGATCAACGCTTCACCTGCAATGTTTCATTTCAAAGAGATCAATGGTTGATGTTGCATGAATACTTCAAGAAATATCGCTTTAATCTTCTAACAACTTGTAGCAAACTGCTTCACAAATGTCTTGACCTGAAGAAAGACAGATGTAGGTAATCGCTAAAAAAATATTATTTTATGTTTCCTGTGTTGCACTTCTAATCTTAGTATGTTTTAGGGCTGTCAAAATTGCTGAAAAAAATAAATTTAAATTTTGTACTTAAATATTATCTATATTCGAATTTTAACCAATTAATAGTTACCTGCATTTTATATTGTTCAGGGATCAACGCTAAGGATTTTTTCTACTGAAACTATTTATATGTACAAATCATCCAAGCACCTAATTTGATTAACATTGCTAAATATTATTAAACTGTTAAGAAATGAAAGATCCTTCTTTGATTGTCAAAATATTTCACAGAAAAGAACAAAATACAAACATAAAAGATATAAAGTAAAACAAAATAGCCTACAATAATCAGTGTGTTAAAACAAAAATGCAACAAAAAAAAAAAAAAAAAAAATCAAGGCCCTAATGAAGAAATCTGTTTTGAGATATTTTTTAAAAGTGCATAATGATAACTTTTGACAACATTTAATTCAGGTGCGAAGGGGAGGGGAGGGGGGTTTGCTGAGGGTAGGGGTGTTCGATATGATAAAAATGTCGCCACGATTTGCTTTTTTGAGTGCCGTTTTTTCTCCAAAAGTCAGCATGAGTACAAATGTGATATTGATTTTATGCAACAGTTCAGTAAACAAGGAGTTAATATTAAAAAGACTTACATTTTAGATGCCATATTTCTTGCTTTTGCTCTTTTTCTCCAACAAAATCATTCCAAACACAGCCACAGAGCTGTTTTTGCGTCTCTGAGCAACATGACGGTGTTTCGTTCCTGAATGAATCAACCGTTTAAATGATTCGGTTCAATCGCAATGACTCACTTATTAACACTGACTTACTGCCACCTGCAGGCGGTTTTAATTTCACATTTAAAGTATCTTCATTTTTAAAAATAATTTCAAACATCAGTTTTCAACGTTTTATGTTTCAAATATCAAAACATTATTTATGCATTTGTAACTGCAGGTTAGCATTCTGTGTCCCTCTGAGCTGCATTAAACAGTGTGTAAATACATCTAAATGCCTCTTCAGATGCATTGCAAAGATACATTTTGTTGATACTGATTTCGATTTCATTTGCTTGGTAACAACCCAAATGCAAGAATTTGACTCAAAAGATGATGCACACTTTTAGAAGAAATGGCTTAAAGGTAAAAAATACCCATAAAACTTATTGGAAAAGATTAATTTCTATCACTGCTGTGAACTGATCACACAGAATATGAAGAATACCAAAAAAATTCAGGAGTCAGCTGTCCACGGTAATCTTTAAGATACCAGCACAATAACACACTCAGCAAAATATCGTCTCATTATCATTATCGATAAAATCCCAGAAAAAAAATCAAGATATCATTTTTTGTCAATATCGCACACCCCTAATTCATGTTATTTAATTTATCTAATAATTTTATTGATAATAATTGTTTAAATCAATATAATAAATAGGGTGAATTCGGGTAATCTGGGACATTTTTTGCAATTTTGACTTCTGCGATTTATTTCGATATCTATCTAACACATTAGATCAACACATTAGATTTTTCTGAAATCCCTAAGATGTTTTCTAACCACACCAGAAGAAATAATGTAGATATTATGCCCAGAGGAGACATGCCACACCTATTAAGTGTTTTTGTGTCCCCAAAAAAATTCTGCCTGAATTTGATAATCTGGGACAGGTCACTTTGTAATCTGGGACATTTTTGCAATTTTGACTTCTGCGATTTATTTCGATATCTATCTAACACATTAGATCAACACATTAGATTTTTCTGAAATCCCTAAGATGTTTTCTAACCACACCAGAAGAAATAATGTAGATATTATGCCCAGAGGAGACATGCCACACCTATTAAGTGTTTTTGTGTCCCCAAAAATTCTGCCTGAATTTGATAATCTGGGACAGGTCACTTTGTAATCTGGGACATTTTTGCAATTTTGACTTCTGCGATTTATTTCGATATCTATCTAACACATTAGATCAACACATTAGATTTTTCTGAAATCCCTAAGATGTTTTCTAACCACACCAGAAGAAATAATGTAGATATTATGCCCAGAGGAGACATGCCACACCTATTAAGTGTTTTTGTGTCCCCAAAAATTCTGCCTGAATTTGATAATCTGGGACAGGTCACTTTGTAATCTGGGACATATGTATTAGGCCTAAAAAGCCTATATTCACCATACTTTATGCATGCCAAACACAATATCACCAATAGCTCCCTTCATTTTACTCTCATTCCATTGGTTTAGC
>NC_081161.1:44067044-44093538 GCF_012432095.1 Onychostoma macrolepis
AACAATTACAAGCACAAGTAGTTTTTCTTCAGGAAACCCACATGGTGAAAAGTGAGACAATTAGGATTCGTGGGAGATGGCAAGGGCAAGTTTTTGCTGCTTGTCACACTTTTAATGCGAGAGGAGTAATGACTTTAATTCATAAATCAATCCCAATACAGGTTCAGAAAGTAACGAAGGATACACTAGGAAGATACACTGTCTTACAATGTACCTTTTTTTCAGAAAAGATCAATTTAATTAACATTTATGGTCCAAATGATGACAATCCCACATTTTTTAATGATTTGTTTTTGTTAATTGCTAATTTCCCTGGATACTATCTTATGGCAGGGGATATGAATTGTGTGTTAGATCCTACTAAAGATCATTCAACAGGGATTGATAAAACACATACTAAAGCCAGGAAGGTGATACAGGAATTTATGAAAGATCTTAATTTATTCGATGTTTGGAGGGATCTTAATCCTGCAGCGAAATCATATTCCTGTTATTCTGGTATGCATCAAACATACTCGCGTATTGATTATTACCTCATTGAGTTTTGCAGTTCAAAAGCTGGTCTAGACAAGAAATGAAACAATTAGAAGATCAACATTGCACATTTTGTGTGTCTCCCTAATCAAACACACCTGATTTAACTCATGAGCTCATTAGAAGAAACTCCAGCACCTGAAATGGGTGTCAGATAAGGGAAACATACAAAATGTGCAGTGCTGGGGGGCGCCAAGGACCAGGGTTGAGAAACACTGAATTAGAAGATCAAATAAAAAAATTAGAAAATAATATTTTCCAGAAAACTACAGATATAGTGCAAGCAAAAGAGAAATTATTATTACTCAGGTCTCGATATAATGAATTGTCAGCAAGTAGAGCAGCTTCAAAAGTTTTAAGGTTGAAACAAAATGTTTATGAATATGGAGACAAAACAGGACGGTTGCTTGCTTGGCAAATTCGACAACAACAAACGGAGCGTACTATCACAATAACTGAGAGTTCAACTGGAAATATAGTTGACCCAGTAGAGATCAATGAAGCATTTAGAACTTGTTATGAAAAACTCTATAGCTCAGAGTGCTCACTAAATGTAGATATCCAGATGCAATGTTTAGATGGTCTAAATATACCTCAGATTTCAACTGAAGAAAAGAACAAATTAGATGAAGACCTAACATTACAAGAAATTGGAGAAGCCATTGACTATGAAATCAGGAAAAGCTGCGGGCCCAGATGGGCTTCCTATAGAAATCTATAAAACATTTAAAGAGAAGCCGCAAACTCCTTTTATGGAAATGATAGTAGAGGCGCATCATCAAGATCTTCTGCCTGCATCAATGAGAGGAGCTTTAATTACATTATTACCAAAACCAGGAAAAACTAACACAAAGTGTGAAAATATGCGGCCAATTAGCTTGTTAAATTCAGACACAAAAATATTAAGTAAAGTTATGGCTAAGAGGTTATCAACATTACATTATCAAATTTAATAGGAGAGGATCAAAATGGTTTTATACAACGTAAGGATTTCACAATGTTCGAAGAGTCCTAAATACTCTTTATGAACAGAGGGGTGAACGAGATACTGCTCTACTATCATTGGACGCTGAAAAGGCCTTCGATCGGGTTGAATGGTCTTATTTGTTTGATTTATTGGTCAGATTTGGTTTTGGTGAAAGGTGCTGTAGGTGGGTTAGATTACTTGATAACAGTTCTACAGCAGAAGTGTTGACTAACACTTCTATATTTGCCATATAATAAAGGAGGTCTACAGTGTCCTAATTGTTATTGGTATTATTGGGCTGTGCAACTTAGAACAATTGTGTTTTCATGAAGTGCTGCAAAGTGCTCTTCCGCCATACATTATAGTTATCTATTTTTATCCGCTTAGAAAATCGCCACATTTTATTTTGTGTCACCATACTTACTCGTGTAACTACTCATGTAACCGTCTTTAAATAGGGAAACCATGAAAGTGTTTGGTGGCTTCTAAATTCATCCCTGTTTGGACCCTAAGGAATGAATGGTGCTAAGCTAAACGCTAGCATAGTTGCGCCGTGCGCTACAGCGATTACTGAGACGGGAGAGGTACGAATCAACTCCTCTAAGCTGAGGGAAGAACATATTAGAATATGGAAAAACAGTGGCGTTTTCCTTTAACAATACTCTTATGTCATTTGAGGAAATAGTTAATACATACAATATTCCTAAAAAACATTTCTTTAAGTATTTACAAATAAGAAATGTTATCCTCAAATCACAAAATAATTCCCTCGATATGCCACCATTGTCTATTTTGGAAAAAGAAAATGACAAGAAATTGTTTTAGTGAAGGTTTAATTTCTTCATTATATAATACGCTGGTGTCAGGATCAAAGGTCTCTTCAAACAGTAAACTGGAAGCTTGGAGATCGGATCTTAAGGACGATATTCAGATGGAGGACTGGATGGAAGCTCAATCACTAACAATGAACACACGAATGAAACTGCTACAATATAAATGGTTGATGAGGATTTATATAACTCCAGTTGTATAGCATAAATATAATGAAAATATCCCAGATACTTGCTTAAGATGCAGCGACTTTGAAGGAACGCTATGTCACTGTATACGGGAGTGTGAAGAAGTTAGGAATCTTTGGAAAGATGTGAAAGGAATGATAGAAAAGATGCCTGATGTTAACATACCACTGTCACCTTTAATCTTTTTATTTCATTTATATCCTAAGGAGATCAAGCTAAAAAAGATGGAGTATATATTTATAAATATATGTATTCTTCAAGCGAAACGGCTTATTTCTTTAAACTGGAAAAGTATACAGGTGCTGGTCATATAATTGGAATATTATCAAAAAGTTGATTTATTTCACTAATTCCATTCAAAAAGTGAACTTGTATATTGTATTCATTCATTACACACAGACTGATATATTTCAAATGTTTATTTCTTTTAATTTTGATGATTAGAGCTTACAGCTCATGAAAGTCAAAAATCAGTATCTCAAAATATTAGAATATTTACATTTGAGTTTGAATAAATGACATCCCTACAGTATAAATTCTGGGTATCTCTTGTTCTTTGAAACCACAATAATGGGGAAGACTGCTGACTTGACAATGATCCAGAAGATGAACATTGACGCCCTCCACAAAGAGGGTAAGTCACAGAAGGTCATTACTGAAAGGTGTGGCTGTTTACAGAGTGCTGTATCAAAGCATATTAAATGCAAAGTTGACTGGAAGGAAGAATTTGGGTAGGAAAAGGTGCACAAGCAACAGGGATGACCGCAAGCTTGAGAATACAGTCAAGCAAAGCCGATTCAAACACTTGTGAGAGCTTCACAAGGAGAGAACTGAAGCTGGAGTCAGTGCATCAAGAGTCACCATGCTCAGACGTCTTCAGGAAAAGGGCTACCAAGCCACTTCTGAACCAGAGACAACGTCAGAAGCATCTTAACTGGGCTGTGGAGAAAAAGAACTGGACTGTTGCTCAGTGGTCCAAAGTCCTCTTTTCAGATGAAAGTAAATTTTACATTTCATTTGGAAATCAAGGTCCCAGAGTCTGAAGGAAGAGTGGAGAGGCACAGAATCCATGTTGCTTGAAGTCCAGTGTGAAGTTTCCACAGTCAGTGATGATTTGGGCTGCCATGTCATCTGCTGGTGTTGGTCCACTGTGTTTTCTGAAGTCCACAGTCAACGCAGCCATCTACCAGGAAATTTTAGAGCACTTCATGCTTCCTTCTGTTGACAAGCTTTATGGAGATGCTGATTTCATTTTCCAGCAGGACTTGGCACCTGCCCACACTGCCAAAGGTACCAAAAGCTGGTTCAATGACCATAGTGTTACTGTGCTTGATTGGCCAGCAAACTCGCCTGACCTGAACCCGGAATTTATTGTCAAGAGGAAGATGAGAGACACCAGACCCAACAATGCAGATGAGCTGAAGGCCACTATCAGAGCAACCTGGGCTCTCATAACACCTGAGCAGTGCCACAGACTGATCGACTCCATGCCACGCCGCATTGCTGCAGTAATTCAGACAAAAGGAGCCCCAACTAAGTATTGAGTGCTGTACATGCTCATACTTTTCATTTTCATACTTTTCAGTTGGCCAAGATTTCTAAAAATCCTTTCTTTGTATTGGTCTTAAGTAATATTCTAATATTTTGAGATACTGATTTTTGACTTTCATGAGCTGTAAGCTCTAATCATTAAAATTAAAAGAAATAAACATTTGAAATATATCAGTCTGTGTGTAATGAATGAATATAATATACAAGTTCACTTTTTGAATGGAATTAGTGAAATAAATCAACTTTTTGATGATATTCTAATTATATGACCAGCACCTGTATATGCACCAAACATAGGACGATGGATCAAAGAAATGGTATGAAATATGTTAATGGAAAAGATAACTTATATATTAAGAGATAAATACATAATTTCTGATGGAGTTTGGGGACCTTTCAAAATGTTTTAAAAATGTGGTGAAGTTGGAAATATGTTGATAGGAGACTAAAAAAAAAAGAGGTGATACTGTATATTAATGTCAAATACTGAGAAGTTTTTTTTTTTTTTTTTGGTGTGCATGTTTTCTCTCTTACATGGAAATTGATATGTACATGTGTGTTGTTAAAATGCAATAATAATAAAAACAAAAAAAAAACAGTAGCTGCATTTACATCCAGACTCAAAACACATCTGTTCAGCTGCATTTACTGAATGAGCTCTGCTGCGTCCCAATGATTGCACTGTATTATATGCATCCTTGTTTTGTTTTTTTATTATTCTTAACTGTTTTAATTCATTTTAAATCATTTTATATAATTCTAAAATGTATATTCTTTGCTTTTATTTTTGTGATTTATTTTTACGATTATTTATTTATTTATTTATTTATTTATTTATTTATTTATTTATTTATTTATTTATTTATTTATTTATTTATTTATTTATTTATTTATTTATTTATTTATTTATTTATTTATTTTTTATGTAAAGCACTATCTATCATAAGGCTACAAAATATACTATATAAATAAACTTTCCTTGCCTTATATATTCTCACAAACACACATTACAAGCAAATATATACATTAATGTGATCATTGTTTCACACTACTGATGCTTCACTGGAACAAAACAAACTACAGACTACAAACCACATCAGGTCACAGTGTTTGAGAAACACACCGCCTCACTTCCTGTTGATCATCAACTTAACCCTCATGCTGTGTTCAGGTCATTTTGACCCGGAGATGATTTTCTCTTTCCCACAAATGCAAGTTAATGTTATCGCACTGAGCTAAAACTGACTGACATTGCTCACATGTCATTAGGGCCGGCGCTAGCTAAAGGGCCTCGGGCTCCATAACCGTAGCATCCCCTCTACGCCAGTCAAGACGGGCTGCAAAATACCGCCTCATTGTTTACTGGATATAGTTGAATTGACACTCATCTGCAATTAAACCAATTAAGGTTACAGTTTCAAAGCGGGTCTCGCCTTCTGAATGTTTGCATAACGAACACATCCACATTGTTATTAACATTTATTGACTTTATATTAAAATTCTGACCTTTTTTTTAAGTTTATATATCCTAGTTCAGACTTTATAACTTGATTTAACTCAACAATAGTGAGTTTGTCAATTCTGAGGAAAAAAAGCCAGAGGTGTGGGATATAAACTCATGATTCTGAGCCGAGGGGTTAATTGTGACATTATAGTGGCCATGAAAAGAATCTGAACACTTAGGTGTTGTTTTCACATAAAGTATATCTTAAATGAACCAAATCCAGTTCAGTTAAAGTGAACCAGCGGCGAGTGACCTCAGTACATTTAGTGTTCACAATGTAAAAGGACTTCATAGAATCACAAAAGAGCTGAAAGCGATGTGGTCTGAGTATGTATATTAAGTATATTATGAAACAATATGTTGTTTAAAATGAAGACAAAAGACACTTTCTGATTGTCCAGCATTAGTGTAACGTTCATATGTTAATGTACTGTTGTGGTTTTACTGCAAAGAGCGTGAGAACTGACTTCACACATCCTCTAAAAATGACTCGGAGATAAACTGGTTAAAAATACGTGAAAAAAGTGTCTCAGAAAACAGAAGTTAGTTCTGAGAAAAGTTCGAACATATTTTTTGGCAGATGCTGATTGTTTGACATTTTGTTTTTAATGGAATTAAATTCTGTCATTTTTATGTGATTTAAACATCCATATTTTTGGGGGCCACTGGACAATTCATTTTCAATATAAAGAGTTATTAGGAGCCTGACGGGTTTTACGTTCCCCAATCTAATCAGCATAATTCTGCCATGCAGATACTTATAGAGTTAAAAAGAAATACCATATGGTCATAAACACTTGCCACAACTTCAAAGCCTGGAGCAGGGCACCGAACGCCATCAAAAGCTGATCGTCTCAGGTACTGCGCATGTTCAACTATCAATCTGGAGAACAAGAACTGACAGAAGCCTCTCACTAGACATGATGCTTCACCAGTAGGTTTATTATTGCTTGAGTATTAAATATGAGAAAACAGAGACTCTTAAATGCGATATTAGACAGATGGATTTCTAAGAAGTGGAAGTAAATGAAAATGTCAGGCACATGTTGCTGTGAATCTTTTGCTCTTCTGATAGTATTTTGAGGTTTATGAAACTAAAGATGCAGAATAAGAATAACTATCTTCCCCACTGGTTAAAACCATAGAGCAGAAAGAAGCAAATATAACTTTAATGTGATCATTCACACTACTGATGCTTCACTGGAACAAAGGACACTACAGACTGCAAACCACATCAGGTCAAAGTGTTTGAGAAACACAGCCTCACTTCCTGTTTGATGTTGCCATCAACCATAATTGTGACATATAGCCAAAGACATTTGAACACTTAGGTGTTTTCACATAAAGTATATTACTCTTCACATTGTAAATGGACTCAAACAAACTAAAAAACACCCAAAATGATGTGGTCTGAGTAAGTTTTATTTGTAGGTCCTTTTAGCAGATCTGAGATCATTTGAGGTGTTACTCAAATAAACTAGGTGTGAAAACAATTGGCAGAAATGTAGCACAAGCACTGTTTTCACTCAAAACATTTCACAAAATAAAGTTATTTTGTATATAATAATAAATATGTTGTTTAAAATGAAGATCAAGATTGTCAAGCATTAGTGGAACATGTTCATATGTTAATGTAATGAACTACAGCCAGGGCCGTCGCTAGCGGGGGGGAAGGGTGACGGAGTGCATAGGGCCCAGAGGTCTGGGGGCCATCGGGAACACCAGGACATTCCATTCAAATAGTGGGCCGAACGCCGAAACCAAGGAGACCTCCCTGATATTAGGAGCTGTTTTTAAATTACAGCGCATGTGAAACCTGCATGAAGCAAATACTCTAAAAGCTCCCCGATGCGTCCCCCAGCCGCGCGTCAAAGAGCGGGATCAGTCTCCCGCACAGCGCCACGCTTCTGCCACGATTAATAAGAGATAAACAGCACAAGACGTTTGATCCATTCAGATGTGACACAGAATTGTTATACAGTCGTGTGATATAAGAAAGGTTCGTGATTCTGGCTGAAAACAGCCTCGACAATGAGGTATATTGGGAAGCACTAACAGGCTCGTCAATTCAGCACCATAGTTATTTAACTTGAAGTTATTAACACTGTATAAATAGCCTATAGAAATGTATTTATTATGTTATTACATATTGGGGAATATGCTATTTTAATTTCATAGAAGCTGTTTTGTAGTTTCTTCAAGTTTAGTTTTTTAGTTTTTTTTTTTACTACAAATGTTATAGTTTATTAGCCTATTAGGCTACATATTTTAAAATCCATATAACCGTGTTAATGAGGACCATGGTTTTACTTCTTGTGACCACCATCCTACTAATACTAGTCAGTTAAACTCTGGATACGGCTTTCTTTTTAGATGTTTAGTTCTAATGAATTTTAATTGAAGTAAAATGTTAATTCAATAAGGGCCTAATTAAAGATAAATATCTTATAAATATCTTTAAAAATGTAAATAAGTGCCTCTTATTTACAAATAATAAAGTTCTTAAAGGGAGATTCACCCAGAAATGAAAATGATCATCATTTCCTCAACATCATGACATTCCAAACCTGTATGAATTTCTTTCTTCTGTGGAACATGGAATAATTTTTGTCCATACAGTAGAAATCAAGGGTAACCAAAATGGTTTGGTAACATTCTACAAAATGTTCTTTTGTGTTCAACAGATGAAAGTCATTTGGAACGACATGAGGGTGAGGAAATAATGACAGGATTTATTAGCAGTAACTTTCCAGCAGTCTCGCTCAAAACCAATGCTTTACTGTCAAGTGCTTTTCAATGTGACAGAAATGCATTAAGTTTGTTGAATTTGTCATGAATTCAGTAATAACTATCGTTTCTGTCCTGTGTTATTTATTCATTTATTTTTTTACTCCAGCTGAAGGCCCGATTGACAATTTACAATTGCAACTCATATTAATCCCCCCCACATTGATTTTGAGGGGCCCCATAGTAAATTCAGCGCTCAGGACCCAGAATTCCTAGCGACGGCCCTGACTACAGCTGTGGTTTTCTGCTGAAGAGAACTGACACACATCCGCTAAAAATGACACTTAGACAACTGATTAAAAATAATTTAAAACAGACATTAATTCTGAGAAAAGCATGAACACCTTTTTTTTTTTTTTTTTGGCAGATGTCACTTGTTTGATATATTGTGTTTGCTGCAATGAAATTCAGTCATTTTTAAGTGTGATTTTTGGACCACTAAATGGCCAATTTATTTTTAATAACAGGGGCAGAAAGAATGAAAAGTGACAGATAAACTTCTCAAACTCTCTGAATCTCTAATGGAGAGACTGTTTAAAGATACAGTACCATACAACACCAAACTCATATTAACACAAATACATCTGATTTAACTGAACTGCTGAAAATAAGAAGAGTGAGTATCACATCATAAACAGCAAAAGCACATGTCCACAGGGCCTCCATCTTTCACACGCAGCACAGATAAACACATGTTCTCTGAAACTGTATCTGATCCACACGTAACATATCATCACACTGAATCTGAACAATAAATAATATGATAATTCTTAGACCCTCCGACACACAATCATTCTTTTATCTTCAGTTGAATACGGTTAATAACAGAAAACAACAACAACAAATAAACAAGACAGAAGATAGTGTAGAATATAATGAAATACTCACAGAGCATGAGAGGCAGTGCACTGGACCCCATACTGACACATTAATAGACTGTTTTAACAGAGATGCGTGCGCTAAATCAGACACTTCCTGTGTTTCACAATTCAAGAAGAGATGAGGGAGGAGACAAAACTCTACACAGAAACACAAAATAGGAAGAAAAATACATCAATTCTAAGATATTTAGCTGCTCTTTCAGTGCATGTAAGTTGTTGAAGCTGTTTTTCTACTGAAAGGACTGTTTCACAGAGAATGTCTCCAGGTAATTGTTCTCACACTGCATTATTTTGTTGTTCACAGCCAGAGAACACATTACAGACAGACCAGTGAATAAAGTAAAATCATGAGGTGAATAATATAGGCCTGCTCTTATTTGAGTTATTCTCATGTCAACAACTGCAGCGGCTCTGTTAATGACAACTAATCTGCTTTTACACAATGACTGAGATAATGAACAAGTAATCCAATGTATCTGTTATTAAATTCTGGCAATATCTGCATATTTTCAATATGGGTTAGGGTTATTCTGCTGTATTAATGCTTTAATCAGGATAAAACCGTATAATAAAAGCTAACATAAGCAGCATTTACAAATGCAACTCATATTAATCCCCCCCACATTGATTTTGAGGGGCCCCATAGTAAATTCAGCGCTCAGGACCCAGAATTCCTAGCGACGGCCCTGACTACAGCTGTGGTTTTCTGCTGACGAGAACTGACACACATCCGCTAAAAATGACACTTAGACAACTGATTAAAAATAATTGAAAAACAGACATTAATTCTGAGAAAAGCATGAACACCTTTTTTTTTTTTTTTGGCAGATGTCACTTGTTTGATATATTGTGTTTGCTGCAATGAAATTCAGTCATTTTTAAGTGTGATTTTTGGACCACTAAATGGCCAATTTATTTTTAATAACAGGGGCAGAAAGAATGAAAAGTGACAGATAAACTTCTCAAACTCTCTGAATCTCTAATGGAGAGACTGTTTAAAGATACAGTACCATACAACACCAAACTCATATTAACACAAATACATCTGATTTAACTGAACTGCTGAAAATAAGAAGAGTGAGTATCACATCATAAACAGCAAAAGCACATGTCCACAGGGCCTCCATCTTTCACACGCAGCACAGATAAACACATGTTCTCTGAAACTGTATCTGATCCACACGTAACATATCATCACACTGAATCTGAACAATAAATAATATGATAATTCTTAGACCCTCCGACACACAATCATTCTTTTATCTTCAGTTGAATACGGTTAATAACAGAAAAAAACAACAACAAATAAACAAGACAGAAGATAGTGTAGAATATAATGAAATACTCACAGAGCATGAGAGGCAGTGCACTGGACCCCATACTGACACATTAATAGACTGTTTTAACAGAGATGCGTGCGCTAAATCAGACACTTCCTGTGTTTCACAATTCAAGAAGAGATGAGGGAGGAGACAAAACTCTACACAGAAACACAAAATAGGAAGAAAAAGACATCAATTCTAAGATATTTAGCTGCTCTTTCAGTGCATGTAAGTTGTTGAAGCTGTTTTTCTACTGAAAGGACTGTTTCACAGAGAATGTCTCCAGGTAATTGTTCTCACACTGCATTATTTTGTTGTTCACAGCCAGAGAACACATTACAGACAGACCAGTGAATAAAGTAAAATCATGAGGTGAATAATATAGGCCTGCTCTTATTGGAGTTATTCTCATGTCAACAACTGCAGCGGCTCTGTTAATGACAACTAATCTGCTTTTACACAATGACTGAGATAATGAACAAGTAATCCAATGTATCTGTTATTAAATTCTGGCAATATCTGCATATTTTCAATATGGGTTAGGGTTATTCTGCTGTATTAATGCTTTAATCAGGATAAAACCGTATAATAAAAGCTAACATAAGCAGCATTTACAAATAACAGCATATCTTAAAGTTTGAGAAAACAACAAACAACCAAAAAAAAAAACATACCATTAAGAGCCGTGCTTGCACAGGTTCTGCTCGATCCTCTTCACTAATATTCTCCGGGTCACAATCGGGCTTAAAATGATAAGCAATATTGACGACGCCATTGTTTGCAATACAACCGGAGCACATGCCGCTGAGGCGAGATGCGGGGCGTTTCTGGACTGCAGGTGGTTTAGCGAATCACAACACAGCTAACCAATCTGAGTCCATTGTGTATTTCTGAGGGAGGGGCTTCATAAAAACAGGAGATCATCAGTGTTTATAAGAGAAGGGACAGAGCAGTTTGTTGTTTGTTTGTTTGTTTTTGTTTTTTAAACAAAGCATTAACACATGTTAGACTGCACCCCATGAACACAATCAAGCCTAAAAAAAAAAAAAGTCAAGGATCCCTTTTCACCTCACTTCTGGTATGGTCACACTATCAGAGACAAAATTTAAACATCAACACATGTATAAACTACTTAAAGTGAATATACTGTCACACACAAGTGACACATCAAGCCTATAATATGATATTGATTCAGACTGGAAGGAGTGACGAGCCGCCACAACAATATTCAAAATGTTTATTTCTTCTGTAAAAGGAGTAGTTACAAGACAGTTAAGAGTCCAGGAGACTCTTGTGTATCTTCAGCAGGATTCTTTATTGAGAACATGCAGTTTGACGCTGTTTTTCTACTGAAAAGACTGTTTCACAGAGAATGTCTCCAGGTAATTGTTCTCACACTGCATTATTTTGTTGTTCACAGCCAGAGAACACATTACAGACAGACCAGTGAATAAAGTAAAATCATGAGGTGAATAATATAGGCCTGCTCTTATTTGAGTTATTCTCATGTCAACAACTGCAGCGGCTCTGTTAATGACAACTAATCTGCTTTTACACAATGACTGAGATAATGAACAAGTAATCCAATGTATCTGTTATTAAATTCTGGCAATATCTGCATATTTTCAATATGGGTTAGGGTTATTCTGCTGTATTAATGCTTTAATCAGGATAAAACCGTATAATAAAAGCTAACATAAGCAGCATTTACAAATAACAGCATATCTTAAAGTTTGAGAAAACAACAAACAACCAAAAAAAAAACATACCATTAAGAGCCGTGCTTGCACAGGTTCTGCTCGATCCTCTTCACTAATATTCTCCGGGTCACAATCGGGCTCAAAATGATAAGCAATATTGACGACGCCATTGTTTGCAATACAACCGGAGCACATGCCGCTGAGGCGAGGGGCGGGGCGTTTCTGGACTGCAGGTGGTTTAGCGAATCACAACACAGCTAACCAATCTGAGTCCATTGTGTATTTCTGAGGGAGGGGCTTCATAAAAACAGGAAATCATCAGTGTTCATAAGAGAAGGGACAGAGCAGTTTGTTGTTTGTTTGTTTGTTTTTGTTTTTTAAACAAAGCATTAACACATGTTAGACTGCACCCCATGAACACAATCAAGCCTAAAAAAAAAAAAAGTCAAGGATCCCTTTTCACCTCACTTCTGGTATGGTCACACTATCAGAGACAAAATTTAAACATCAACACATGTATAAACTACTTAAAGTGAATATACTGTCACACACAAGTGACACATCAAGCCTATAATATGATATTTATTCAGACTGGAAGGAGTGACGAGCCGCCACAACAATATTCAAAATGTTTATTTCTTCTGTAAAAGGAGTAGTTACAAGACAGTTAAGAGTCCAGGAGACTCTTGTGTATCTTCAGCAGGATTCTTTATTGAGAACATGCAGTTTGACGCTGCATTCATTCAGTCTAATGCAGTGAAACACTGTAGTTTAACATACGTTTTGGAGAGCAGTTGTTACAGGTCAAGACAAAAGCGACTTTAAAGCATGCAAAGCAGCAATGAGACACTTGCCAAAACTTCAAAGACTGAAGCAGGACCACCAAATCCATCAAGACCAAAGGTGATCGTCTCAGGTTTAACTATCAATATTGAGAACAAGAACTGGCAGAAACTCCCACTAGACATTTTGCTTCACCAGCTGGTATTATTGCTGCTTTACCGTCAAATAAAATATAAGAAAACAGAGACAAATACAATTTGACATTAGACAGGGTTTCTAAGAAGGGAAGTAAATGAAAATGACATGCACATGTTGCTGGAATCGTTTGCTCTTGTGGCAGTATTTTGAGGTTTATGCAACTAAAGATGCAGAATAAGAACAACTATCTTCTCCACTGGTTAAAACCATAGAGCAGAAACAGAGCAAACGTCAAACCACAACCATCAGCTCGACTCTTTTATTAGGTCTCTTTCTCACTGCAAGCAGCTTCTAAAGTTAGCAATGCACAAATAACAACGTGTCTTCAATGATGAGCTAAAGAAGCCGGTGCAACACGTGAAAATGTGAGGCATATTCAGGGCCGTAAAAAGAAAAAATAATCACTTCAAGTGAATAAAATAGCCTTGACAGTCTTGGAGTTCCTCATTGTTTGACACCAACTTGTGCGCCATCCACACCAAGAGGGTCACCATCATGCCCAAAGACATCCAGAGAGAATTCCAAGGTCCAAACCAAATACTGACGGTGAGAAGTCGGGAATCTCCAATGAAACTATTTTGGAGGCGATATTAAATTTGGAAAGAAGGGTGGATGAGAAGTTGGCGGATTTAAGTGAGTAATCCAAGCAAAGCAGTGTCATGATTGCAAGTTTAACGAAGGCGATTCAGTTCAACACGGAAGAGGTGAATGAGTGCAAAAAAAAGTCAAGGACTTGGAGATACAAAATGATGATCTTCGCAAGGAGAACCGTGATCATAAGGAGAGGGTTCGAGAACAGGAAAGATACAGAATGAGGTGGTGTTACGTCAAGAACGAGGATACAATTTGCAAGTAAAACTGTTTATTGAAAGTCAAAATGGAAGGTGATAGATCCGGGTGATGCAGGCGGTGGCACAGGGACTTTGATGGTCAGACGTGGCGTGATGGATGAAGTGCAGCGTGCTCTGATGACGGATGACGGGAACCAGACACATAGACGATCCAACAAGACGTGAAACCGGAACACAGGAACTGAAGACGGGACACGAGGCACGGAAACAGGCTCAGACAACATTGACCTCATAAAACGATCTGACAAAGGAGATGAGAAGGTGGTAAGTATTTATAGGAGGTGAGATGAGTGGCAGCTGGTGATGAAGAGTGATCGCAGCTGGATACTGATCAACGGTAACGATCCGGACACACCCACTCACACACATGTAAACAACAAAGCACGAGACTAGAGAGAGACATTGGATCTATGAACCGTGACAGTACCCCTCCCCCTAGGAACGCCTCATGGCGTTCCCAGGGCCCCTTACCTGTCGATTGTAATCGTCGATAAGGGAGTGATCCAGAATGTCTCTAGCAGGTACCCAACTTCTCTCCTCTGGACCGTAACCTTCCCAGTCCACCAAGTACTGGAATCCGCGTCCCCTCCGCCTTGAGTCCAGCACACGATTGACCGAATAAGTGGGTTCTCCATCTACGAGTCGCGGCGGGGGAGGAACCGTGTTGGCGGATTAATACGAGAATGGAATACGGGTTTAATTTTGGATACATGAAAGACGGGGTGAATCCTCCTGTACACTGGAGGCAGGTTGAGGCGGACTGCCACCGGACTAATGATCTTGGTGACAGTAAATGGGCCAATGAATTTGGGAGCAAGTTTATTAGACACGGAGCGGAGAGGAATGTTCTTGGTAGAAAGCCACACTTTTTGACCAGCGACGTATACGGGAGGCCTAGACCGGTGGCGATCGGCTTTGGCCTTGGTGCGCAACCCCACCTGGAGTAGAGTCTCACGGGCTCTAGTCCATGTGCGATGACACCTCTGGACGAAGGCGTGAGCGGAGGGGACCGCGACTTCGGATTCCAGACTAGGAAAAATTGGTGGCTGGTACCCTACGCTACACTCAAACGGAGATAGGCCCGTAGATGACACTGGCAACGTGTTGTGGGCGTACTCCACCATAGAAAGTTGTTGACTCCATGAGGAAGGATTCTTGGAGACCAAACATCGTAACGTTCTTTCCAAATCCTGGTTGGCCCTCTCAGTTTGGCCATTGCTCTGGGGGTGGAACCCTGAGGACAGACTGACAGTCGCCCCCAGAAGCTTACAAAATTCTCGCCAAAATTTGGACACAAATTGGGGTCCTCTGTCAGAGACCACGTCCGTCGGGAGGCCATGTAACCGAAAGACGAAGACGTGGTCAATGACAATCATCGCTGTCTCCTTGGCTGAGGGTAATTTGGGCAAGGGAATGAAAGGAGCCGCCTTCGAGAACCGGTCCACCACGGTCAAAACTACCGTGTGACCCTGAGAGGGGGGGGAGGGCGGTAACAAAATCTAGAGCGATGTGGGACCAGGGTCTCGAAAGGACCGGCAGCGGTTGGAGTAAACCATCTGGGGGTCGATTGGAAGTCTTACCAGTGGCACAAACTGAGCAAGCCAAAACAAAATTGTGAATGTCACGAGCCATGAGAGGCCACCAGAATCGTTGCTTGTCTAAAAATCTAGTGCGAGTAACTCCTGGATGACAAGCCACATTGGAAGAATGCCCCCACTGAATGACGCTGGACCTCAGACCCTCAGGCACAAATAAACGATTCGGTGGGCAACCGACCGGAGGCGTTACCCCTTCTAAGGCCTTCTTGACCTTCGATTCGACCTCCCATACAAGTGTGGAGATGAATAGAGTCTCCGGTAAAATGCACTCGGGAGTAGACGGGCGTTCGGAACGATCAAAAATGCGCGATAAAGAATCGGGTTTGATGTTTTTAGAACCCGGGCGGTACGAGAGGGTAAAATCGAAACGACCGAAAAAAAGTGCCCACCGAGCCTGCCTGGAGTTCAATCTTTTAGCCGTCCGAATGTATTCTAAGTTCTTGTGATCGGTCCAAACGATAAAAGGTACCCCCGACCCTTCTAACCAGTGCCGCCACTCCTCCAATGCTAACTTGACTGCCAACAACTCTCTGTTCCCAATGTCATAATTGCGTTCGGCAGGAGATAGACGATGAGACAAAAACGCGCAAGGATGCATCTTGTCGTCTGAGAGAGAGAGCGCTGGGATAACACTGCTCCTACCCCCACCTCTGATGTATCGACCTCCACCACGAACTGACGTGATGAATCAGGGGTTGTCAGAATGGGGGCTGAAACGAAGCAACCCTTCAGTTTGGCAAACGCAGCCTCGGCTGCATCTGACCACCTGAACGTCGTTCTGGGGGAGGTCAAGGCGGTCAGAGGCGCGGCTAGTTGGCTGAAGTTGCGAATAAAACGCCGGTAGAAATTGGCGAACCCCAGAAATCTCAGTAGGGCCTTACGAGACTCTGGACTTGGCCACTCTACCACAGCCTTGATCTTCTCAGGATCCATGCGCATTCCCTCAACCGACACGATGTACCCTAGGAATGGAACAGACTGTGCATGAAAATCGCATTTCTCCGCCTTGACAAAAAGCCCATTCTCTAGCAACCTCTGAAGCACTCGTCGGACGTGCTGCACGTGTTCCTGGAGAGAAGAAGAAAAAATCAGTATATCGTCCAGGTAGACATAAATGAACTGATCTATCATATCTCGCAGCACGTCATTGACGAGTGCCTGGAAGACCGCTGGACTATTGGAAAGCCCGAAAGGCATAACCAAGTATTCAAAGTGTCCTCTGGGGGTGTTAAACGCGGTCTTCCACTCATCCCCCTCCCTGATGCGGACCAAATGATAAGCATTACGTAAATCTAATTTCGTGAAGATGGACGCTCCTTGCAACCTCTCGAAGGCTGAAGACATCAACGGCAAAGGATAAGTATTCTTTACCGTGATGTTGTTCAACCCTCGGTAGTCAATACAAGGTCGCAGAGATCCGTCCTTCTTCCCCACAAAAAAAACCCCCGCCCCCGCTGGAGAAGAGGAAGGGCGAATGAACCCAGTTGCTAGAGAATCAGAAATATATTTCTCCATAGCCTCCCTCTCTGGTGTCGAGAGTGAATATAACTTGCCCTTGGGCGGAGCCGCACCTGGTAATAAATCTATGGCACAGTCATAGGGACGATGCGGAGGGAGAGAAGCAGCCCGAGACTTACTGAACACCTCCTTCAGGTCCAGGTACTCCGCGGGCACGTTAGACAGATCCAGTGTCTCCTCCTGCAACACAGGGACAGAAACAGACGGACAGGCAGACAGTAGACAAGACTTATGACACTGATTACTCCACGAAGACACAGACTTGAGCTGCCAGTCCACTTTAGGGTTGTGACGGGTGAGCCAGGGGTGACCAAGGACAATGGGTGCAAGGGGAGTGTCCAGGATATAGAAAGAGATGATCTCAGTGTGGTTGCCTGATGTGATGAGGGTGATGTCTTCTGTGGCACAAGTGATGGTGGGAAGTTCTTGTCCATTAAGTGCGTGTACAGCAATCTGATGTGTGAGGGGTTTGAGGGGAATCTTGAATTGGCGTGCGAATGAGTGGTCCATGAAATTACCTTCTGCCCCGGAGTCCAAGAGTGCTTGACAGTCGTGAGTGAGTGTTGACCATCTCAGTCTTACCGGGAGAAGGGTAGATGTTGATGAGGTCTTCTCAGCGGAGATCCCACCCGACAGTAGCCTCACACTTACTATCGGGCTTGGCCTTTTACCGGACAGTTGTAAGCATAGTGTCCGCCCTCCACAGTATAGGCAAAGGCCCTGGGACCTCCGCCTTTCCCTCTCCTCCCGGAAAGCCGAGCTCGACCCACCTGCATGGGCTCGTGATCGCTGACGGACTGACCGCGTCCCGCCTCCAAATCGTGGACCTCGGCACCTGCCAGAGGGCATCTACTTGTAGCGTGACCTCCCACTCGAGCTAGTCGAGCATCAACTCTGAGGGCTAAAGCAATGAGTTCATTGAGGGATTGAGGCAGGTCCAAAGCATAGATCTCTCTCTGGACGCCGGGTCAGCCAGCCCATGCAGGAACATGTCCCACTGCGCCTCCTCGTTCCATTTGCTCTCCGCTGCTAGGGTCCGGAACTCTATAGAAAAGTCTGACACTGATCTCTCTCCTTGACAAAAGCCCATTCTCTAGCAACCTCTGAAGCACTCGTCGGACGTGCTGCACGTGTTCCTGGAGAGAAGAAAAAATCAGTATATCGTCCAGGTAGACATAAATGAACTGATCTATCATATCTCGCAGCACGTCATTGACGAGTGCCTGGAAGACCGCTGGACTATTGGAAAGCCCGAAAGGCATAACCAAGTATTCAAAGTGTCCTCTGGGGGTGTTAAACGCGGTCTTCCACTCATCCCCCTCCCTGATGCGGACCAAATGATAAGCATTACGTAAATCTAATTTCGTGAAGATGGACGCTCCTTGCAACCTCTCGAAGGCTGAAGACATCAACGGCAAAGGATAAGTATTCTTTACCGTGATGTTGTTCAACCCTCGGTAGTCAATACAAGGTCGCAGAGATCCGTCCTTCTTCCCCACAAAAAAAACCCCCGCCCCCGCTGGAGAAGAGGAAGGGCGAATGAACCCAGTTGCTAGAGAATCAGAAATATATTTCTCCATAGCCTCCCTCTCTGGTGTCGAGAGTGAATATAACTTGCCCTTGGGCGGAGCCGTACCTGGTAATAAATCTATGGCACAGTCATAGGGACGATGCGGAGGGAGAGAAGCAGCCCGAGACTTACTGAACACCTCCTTCAGGTCCAGGTACTCCGCGGGCACGTTAGACAGATCCAGTGTCTCCTCCTGCAACACAGGGACAGAAACAGACGGACAGGCAGACAGTAGACAAGACTTATGACACTGATTACTCCACGAAGACACAGACTTGAGCTGCCAGTCCACTTTAGGGTTGTGACGGGTGAGCCAGGGGTGACCAAGGACAATGGGTGCAAGGAGTGTCCAGGATATAGAAAGAGATGATCTCAGTGTGGTTGCCTGATGTGATGAGGGTGATGTCTTCTGTGGCACAAGTGATGGTGGGAAGTTCTTGTCCATTAAGTGCGTGTACAGCAATCTGATGTGTGAGGGGTTTGAGGGGAATCTTGAATTGGCGTGCGAATGAGTGGTCCATGAAATTACCTTCTGCCCCGGAGTCCAAGAGTGCTTGACAGTCGTGAGTGAGTGTTGACCATCTCAGTCTTACCGGGAGAAGGGTAGATGTTGATGAGGTCTTCTCAGCGGAGATCCCACCCGACAGTAGCCTCACACTTACTATCGGGCTTGGCCTTTTACCGGACAGTTGTAAGCATAGTGTCCGCCCTCCACAGTATAGGCAAAGGCCCTGGGACCTCCGCCTTTCCCTCTCCTCCCGGAAAGCCGAGCTCGACCCACCTGCATGGGCTCGTGATCGCTGACGGACTGACCGCGTCCCGCCTCCAAATCGTGGACCTCGGCACCTGCCAGAGGGCATCTACTTGTAGCGTGACCTCCCACTCGAGCTAGTCGAGCATCAACTCTGAGGGCTAAAGCAATGAGTTCATTGAGGGATTGAGGCAGGTCCAAAGCATAGATCTCTCTCTGGACGCCGGGTCAGCCAGCCCATGCAGGAACATGTCCCACTGCGCCTCCTCGTTCCATTTGCTCTCCGCTGCTAGGGTCCGGAACTCTATAGAAAAGTCTGACACTGATCTCTCTCCTTGACGTAAACCAGCCAGCATTCTTGCAGCTTCTCTTCCGCCGACCGCCCGGTCAAGACTCTTCTCATCTCAGCGGAGAGCTCCTGGAACGAGACGCAGCACGGATCTTCATTCTCCCACACCGCCGCTCCCCATAACGCCGCTTTCCCAGTCAGGAGGGTGAGTACAAAAGCGACTTTGGATCGCTCGGTCTGGAAAGTCTTGGGTTGGAGAGAAAATGCATGGAACACCGGGTTAGAAAGGCTCTGCAAAATTTTGGATCACCTGAATAGGGCTCTGGGGCTGGTAGGCGTGGCTCCGACTGGGATGAGCTCTCCAATGGTGTGGGGGGAGCGGCCGGTGTTGGCGGCGCAGTGGGAACTCGTAGCTGTTGGATCTGCTGGGTGAGCTCGGACACCTGCGCCACTAACGCCTGAACAGCGACCAGTATCGTAAATTTTTTCTTGAATGTCCAAACGAGCCATGCTGTTACTCAAACAGTCCTCCATGGTTGGCGCTGATGTACTTGCTGTATCCATTCTTGGTCAGATCGTTCTGTTACGTCAAGAACGAGGATACAATTTGCAAGTAAAACTGTTTATTGAAAGTCAAAATGGAAGGTGATAGATCCGGGTGATGCAGGCGGTGGCACAGGGACTTTGATGGTCAGG
Source organism: Onychostoma macrolepis (assembly GCF_012432095.1). NCBI lineage: Eukaryota > Metazoa > Chordata > Actinopteri > Cypriniformes > Cyprinidae > Onychostoma > Onychostoma macrolepis. The sequence goes on from NC_081161.1 coordinate 44,087,564, forward strand.
CGTGGCGTGATGGATGAAGTGCAGCGTGCTCTGATGACGGATGACGGGAACCAGACACATAGACGATCCAACAAGACGTGAAACCGGAACACAGGAACTGAAGACGGGACACGAGGCACGGAAACAGGCTCAGACAACATTGACCTCATAAAACGATCTGACAAAGGAGATGAGAAGGTGGTAAGTATTTATAGGAGGTGAGATGAGTGGCAGCTGGTGATGAAGAGTGATCGCAGCTGGATACTGATCAACGGTAACGATCCGGACACACCCACTCACACACATACACTCACACACTCACACACACACACTCACACACACACACACACACACACACACACACACACTCACACACACACACTCACACACACACACATGTTCGTTTTGTGAAAAGTGGGGACATTCCATAGGCGTAATGGTTTTATAGTGTACTTACTGTATGTGCTATTGCCCTACACCAACCCTACACCTAAACCTACCCCTTACAGGAGACTGTGCATGTCAACTTTCCCCAAAAACCTCATTCTGAGTGATTTATAAGCGTTTTGAAAAGTGGGGACATTCCATAGGCGTAATGGTTTTATAGTGTACTTACTGTATGTGCTATTGCCCTACACCAACCCTACACCTAAACCTACCCCTTACAGGAGACTGTGCATGTCAACTTTCCCCAAAAACCTCATTCTGAGTGATTTATAAGCGTTTTGAAAAGTGGGGACATTCCATAGGCGTAATGGTTTTATAGTGTACTTACTGTATGTGCTATTGCCCTACACCAACCCTACACCTAAACCTACCCCTTACAGGAGACTGTGCATGTCAACTTTCCCCAAAAACCTCATTCTGAGTGATTTATAAGCGTTTTGAAAAGTGGGGACATTCCATAGGCGTAATGGTTTTATAGTGTACTTACTGTATGTGCTATTGCCCTACACCAACCCTACACCTAAACCTACCCCTTACAGGAGACTGTGCATGTCAACTTTCCCCAAAAACCTCATTCTGAGTGATTTATAAGCGTTTTGAAAAGTGGGGACATGGGTCAATGTCCTGAGATGTCACCTTCACCTTGTAATACCTGTGTCTGTCATTATACAAATCTATGTCCTGACTTTTCACAAAACGCACACACACACACATGTTCGTTTTGTGAAAAGTGGGGACATTCCATAGGCGTAATGGTTTTATAGTGTACTTACTGTATGTGCTATTGCCCTACACCAACCCTACACCTAAACCTACCCCTTACAGGAGACTGTGCATGTCAACTTTCCCCAAAAACCTCATTCTGAGTGATTTATAAGCGTTTTGAAAAGTGGGGACATTCCATAGGCGTAATGGTTTTATAGTGTACTTACTGTATGTGCTATTGCCCTACACCAACCCTACACCTAAACCTACCCCTTACAGGAGACTGTGCATGTCAACTTTCCCCAAAAACCTCATTCTGAGTGATTTATAAGCGTTTTGAAAAGTGGGGACATTCCATAGGCGTAATGGTTTTATAGTGTACTTACTGTATGTGCTATTGCCCTACACCAACCCTACACCTAAACCTACCCCTTACAGGAGACTGTGCATGTCAACTTTCCCCAAAAACCTCATTCTGAGTGATTTATAAGCGTTTTGAAAAGTGGGGACATTCCATAGGCGTAATGGTTTTATAGTGTACTTACTGTATGTGCTATTGCCCTACACCAACCCTACACCTAAACCTACCCCTTACAGGAGACTGTGCATGTCAACTTTCCCCAAAAACCTCATTCTGAGTGATTTATAAGCGTTTTGAAAAGTGGGGACATTCCATAGGCGTAATGGTTTTATAGTGTACTTACTGTATGTGCTATTGCCCTACACCAACCCACACACATGTAAACAACAAAGCACGAGACTAGAGAGAGACATTGGATCTATGAACCGTGACAGGTGGTGCCTCCGTATTAAAGGCATAGAAGAGAAAAAAGACGAAGATATCAGATCACTTGTCATCCAAACCCTTGGTAAGATTGCACCCGATTTGGAGCCAAAGCTGGAAGAAGCTGTTGACATCGTTCACCGGCTGGGAAGAAGGATGGACAGTAGAAGCAGGAACGTCATTGTGCTGTTCGTACAAAGGCGGGTGAAGGAGGAAATCTGGCGACGAAGTAAAGATTCTCCAGGTTGCAAAGCGGAAGGGATTCGATTCGCGGAGAGGATTTGGAGGAAAGGCGAAAGCTGTGGCCACAAATTGAACAAGCTAGAAGGGCGGGCAAGAAGGCTTTCTTCGCGGTCCGTATGGCTTCATTGAAGGACGACAGATTGATGCTGACGGATGATGTGTTTGCAACTTTAGGACAGTGGGAACTTTTTTTCATTGGGCAACTGGAGCTGTATCTGTAAGTTACAGGTTAAGCAGATACTGAGTGTTAGTTAGTGTTTGCAGGTTTCATAGTTTAATTTGTGTGTTTATTTATTTGTTCTTCTTTTTGTTCTAGAGCTAATGGTCAAGGCCAAAATTGTTTTCGGTTCTCTTAATGTTAGGGGCTTGAAAGACATTGTTAAGAGGAAGGCAGTTTTTTTGTTTTGTAAAGGGCAAAAAGCTCATTGTGTGTTTTTACAAGAGACTCATTCGTCGGACTTGGATGCCTCTTTTTGGACTAATCAATGGGGTGATACGATTTTTTTCAGTCATGGTTCTAACCGTTCTGGAGGTGTGGCAATATGCTTCAACAAATGTCCGGGGGAAGTCATTACTCATAAAGCTGATGGTAGTGGTCATTGGTTAATGGTGGCACTAAAAATTGATGGTCTTTTTTTCATTTTATTTAATATCTATGGCTTTAACAATGCAGCTCAAAATCTGAAATTAATAGAAGATGTTTCTATTAGGATTGCAGAAACTAAAGTACAGTACCCATCTGATAATGTTCTAGTAGGAGGGGATTGGAATATGGTTCCAGATGAGTGGAAGGACAGATGGCCTCCCAGACTTAGCAAACAGCGACTTAATGTTATCATTGAATTTTTTAAGAAAATTTGAATGACATTTGGAGAGAGTTAAATCCTGATGCTGAATGTTTTTCCTGGTTTCAACCTAATGGAGAGAGCAAATCCAGAATTGACTATTGGTTGATTAGTGATAATATTGTAAAATATGTGTGTCAATCTTCAATTTTTAAGGCTCCGTTAACAGATCATTGCTTTATAGATCTTGTTTTAGAACCCACATTTAAGCAATTTAGAAACAAAGGTTATTGGAAGTTCAATGCCCGTCTTTTACAAAATGAAGAATTTTGCAGTAAAATCAAGGAATTGATTAGAAGTATAGAAATAGATGATTCTTTTGATTGTAATGTAAGTAAATGGGAATTTTTAAAATTCAAAATTAGAGAATTCTCCATACATTTCTCTAAGAAAATTAATAAAGAAAAAAAGGAGTTTGAAAATAACCTAATTCGTGAAATAAGTTTGTGTTGTATTAAACCTGTTTTAAATAATGAGGAAAAAAATAGGTTGATGGAGCTTCAAAATAAATGAGATCATCTTTATCTGGAGAGGGCACAAGGGGCCTTTGTAAGGTCGCGTGCCAGGTGGATTGAGGACGGAGAAAAGAACTCTTCATATTTAAGTAATTTAGAAAAAAATAGGCAGCAAAGAAACTCCATTGATAGTTTAATGATACAAGATGAAGAATGCAAAGATTTAAGAAGAATTGAAACAGAAGTATTTCTGTTTTATTCTAAATTATTCTCTTCAGATTTTTCCTCTGATGAGTCAGATCTTTTTTTTTGCTAAAATCCAAGAAAAATATTCCACATATTGAGAACTCTTTTAAAGTGTTATGTGATTCAGATCTTAGAATTGAAGAACTGGACTCGGTTGTTATGAAGATGACTTTAAACTAATCTCCAGGGACAGATGGGCTCACTAATAATTTTTTTTTATTTTTTGGGGGGGATTTGAGGGATTTATTGTTTAATGCCCTGACGGAATGTATTGAAAAGAAAGAGTTGATAGAAAGTATGAAGCAAGGCTTAATTACACTTATTCCTAAAGCTGGTAAAGATAAAAGAGTTTTAGATCATATGAAGCCTATCACTTTGCTTAACACCGATTATACATTTTTTTCTGGGGCTATCGCTGCTAGACTGAAAAAAGGGATTTCTAACATAATTAGTGAAACTCAATCAGGCTTTTTGGAAGGAAGGTCAATTCATAACAATATTAGATTAGTTTTAGATTTACTCGAATATAGTGAGGTGGTTCAGGGAAGTGGATTTCTTATTTTTTTAGATTGCTATAAAGCATTTGATGCTGTGGAGCATCCATTTATTTTGAAAACTCTGAAGCATTTTGGTTTTGGAATAATATTTATAAATTTAATTGAAATGTTATATAATGATATCAATAGCTCTGTAGCTCTAAGTCATGGAACTTGCACACGATTCCCAATTAAAAGGGGAATCCGTCAAGGTTGTGGTAGCTCCCCTTTATTGTTTATAATGGTAGCAGAATTATTATCTATATTGATTAAAAATAATGATATTGAAGGGTTAACAGTGTTAGATAAGCAAATAATAATAAGTCAGTTTGCAGATGACACAACATTGTTTTTAAAAAATGAACAACAAATTCCTTTAGCTTTACATTCTGTGAATATGTTTTCCAAATCTTCAGGGCTGTATTTGAATTTAAAGAAATGTGAAATGTTAACTCTACACGAGTTTCCTCTGCAATCATTATCTAATATTCAAATTAAGAAGGAAGTCATATATTTAGGGATTGTTATTTCTAGAGAGAGAAATAATGGAGAATAAGAATGTATGGAATAACACAGATAAATGCAAATCAATATTGAATCGATGGCTGCAGAGGGATCTTACAATCTTTGGAAGAGTTATTTTGTCCAAAATGGATAGTTTGTCCAGACTCATCTACCCAGCCTTCTCCTTACCCATTTCAACACGGATGATTAAAGCAATAAATAAGATGAATTTAAAATTTATTTGGAGGAATAAGTGTCAGGACATAAGAAAGGATGACATGATTAAAAAGTATGAAGAAGGAGGGGTAAATGCGATTGATTTTGACATTATGAATGGTGTACTGAAATTAAAATGGTTAAAATTATTCGTTTGTAATAACCACTCTTTTTGGTTTATTGTCCCCAGTGCAATTTTTAAAAAAACTAGGTGGAATTAATTTCCTTCTACGTTGTGATTTTGAATGGAACACATTACCAGTGAAACTTTCTGACTTCCATCAGCAAGTGCTGCTTTATTGGAAATTATTGTTCAAGCATAACTTTACGCCTCATAACACTCCAGTTTGGAATAATAGATACATAACGTTTGGCAGAAAGTCTGTTTTTTTTTTTTTACTTAAAATGACATTTTATTAAAACAAGCAAAATGTAATTTTTGTCGTGACATAGCTATACATGAATATACACTAGTTGAACAAATGCAGTCGATGTGAATACATCAATTTTCAGTCAAGCAATTAATACATGAATTAATAAAATATATTTTATTTAATGACAACAATAAGAAACATGAATAAATGAGTAAAAGAATGAATAAAAGCAAGCATCACAATAAATACATACAATATACAAGTCAACAGCAGATGAAACAAAGCTTCATTCAAACTCATTGTTCTAACAATCATGTATTTACAGACGGTGAACCCCACATCCTACTGCCATCTCAACACAGATGCGTCAATTCTGCAGCTGCGCTGTGCTGTGCTTCACAATCTTGCTCTTCTCAATGAGGACAGCGTTGACCCAGAGGATGAGGAGGAAGACCATGAGTATGTGTACTTAATGGAGCCCCCATTAGTTATGCATTATAAAACGTGTTTTTACAGCAAAATCACAAATATGCTATATATTATGTAGGTCACAGACAGGGTTTAGATTAAGCCAGGATTAGGTCATAGTTCAATTAGGACATTTAAGTAGCTTTTATAAACGTGCCTTGGATAAAACACTA